>NW_019253538.1:0-1213 GCF_002742605.1 Olea europaea var. sylvestris
ATCAACCTGTCAAATTTTAGCCCATTCCGACACCGTCGCGAAAAATGACGAAATTGCCCCTTGCGCGGTTTTTGTTTCCGATCGACCTATCAAATTCAAGCCCATTCCGACACCATCGCCAAAAATGACGAAATTGCCCCGGGCGCAGTTTTTGTTTCCGATCAACCTTTCAAATTTAAGCCCATTCCGACACCGTCGCGAAAAATGACGAAATTGCCCCTAGCCCGAGGTTTGTTTCCGAACAACATGTCAAATTTGAGTCCATTCCGACACCGTGGCGAAAAATGACGAAATTGCCCCTGGCGCGGTTTTTGCTTCCGATCAACCTGTCAAATTTTAGCCCATTCCGACACCGTCGCTAAAAATGACAAAATTGCCCCGGCTTGATTTTCGCTTCCAGTCAACAAGCCAAATTTAAGCCCATTCCGACACCGTCGCGAAAAATGACGAAATTGCCCCTAGCCCGATGTTTGTTTCCGATCAACCTGTCAAATCTGAGTCCATTCCGACACCGTTGCGAAAAATGATGAAATTGCCCCTGGCGCGATTTTTGCTTACGATCAACCTGT
This sequence comes from Olea europaea var. sylvestris, assembly GCF_002742605.1. Lineage (NCBI taxonomy): Eukaryota > Viridiplantae > Streptophyta > Magnoliopsida > Lamiales > Oleaceae > Olea > Olea europaea. The sequence continues at coordinate 570 of NW_019253538.1, forward strand.
CAAATTTTAGCCCATTCCGACACCGTCTCGAAAAATGACGAAATTGCCCATGGCGCGATTTTTGTTTCCGATCAACCTATCAAATTTTAGCCCATTCCGAAACCGTCGCGAAAAAGGACGAAATTGCCCCCGACGCTATTTTTACTTCCAGTCAACCAGCCGAATTTCAGCCCATTCCGACACCTTCGCGAAAAATGACGAAATTGCCTCCGGCGCAGTTTTTGTTTCCGATCAACCTGTCAAATTTTAGCCCATTCCGACTCCATCGCGAAAAATGACTAAATTGCCACTGGGACGGTTTTTGTTTCCGATCAACCTATCAAATTTTAGCCCATTCCGAAACCGTCGCGAAAAAGGACGAAATTGCCCCCGACGCTATTTTTACTTCAAGTCAACCAGCCGAATTTCAGCCCATTCCGACACCTTCGCGAAAAATGACGAAATTGCCTCCGGCGCAGTTTTTTTTCCCGATCAACCTGTCAAATTTAAGCCCATTCCGACAGCATCGCCAAAAATGACGAAATTGCCCCGAGCGCAGTTTTTGTTTCCGATCAACCTTTGAAATTTAAGCCCATTCCGACACCGTCGCGAAAAATGACGAAATTGCCCCTAGCCCGATGTTTGTTTCCGATCAACCTGTCAAA
>NW_019253539.1:0-1213 GCF_002742605.1 Olea europaea var. sylvestris
GCTTATTTCTTTACACTTGGTGATAATTGTATCACCTGGAAGTCTCAACTTCAACCTATCGTCACTTTATCCAGTACTGAAGCCAAATATGTGGCAATTACTGAATGTGTTAAAGAATGTACATGGCTCAAAGGAATTTTAAGTGAACTGAATTTTCTATTAACTTCACATATTATACTTACTGATAGTCAAAGTGCCTTATTATTAAGCAAGAACCCTGTCTACCATGAAAGGCCTAAGCACATTGAGGTGAAGTAACATTTTATAAGAGAAAAACTCTCTTAAGGTGAAATGGTTATTGGGAAAATTCATACTGACATTAATCCATCTGATATGGGCACTAAAATTCGGCCTATAAGTAAATTCAGAACATGTCTGTCACTTCTTAATATTGATACTGGGTAATTTTCTTTGCAGGTACCTTGGGCAATGATGTTGGTCAGTCTTTCCACAAATGTGCAATTCAGCAACGGAGAAAGTGTGTGCAATTTTGAGAACCAAGGTGAAGATTGAAGGAAAAAACATGTTTCTCCAAAATTGCAACTTATGAGAGAGTAATCTGGACATTTACCGCACCTTAAGTTGGTGGACGTTACATGGCAGCTCCTGATTCGTTCATACCATATAACTTGGATATGTGTTTCTTTTGGCCGTGTGTGGACCGTTCGATTGGATGAACGGTAGAGATCATAAAATGGCTAGCCCTTGGTCTTCTAGGGTGCACGGCTGGGAGTGGGGTTTTTCATTCTAGCCTTTGAATATCTCTCTTTTTCTCTCTGTTTTTGGGAGAATTTTTTCCTTCCTCCTTCTTGGCCCTTAGAATCTGGAGATTGTTATTCTCTTGTAAGATTCTTGTAAATCTTGTGTGCAACAGTAACTAAGAGACAGTTTGTGTAGGCAATCTGTTGTACTTGTGTAGTTGTGGCCGGTTTGTGAGGAAGCAGTGTGTTGTGTCCAGATTTGAGATCCATTTGGATCGATGATTGATCTAGTTATGCTCTTTGGTTTTGTGTATTGTACTCTCTCTGAGAGGTAGAATTGTACTAGTGGATTGGGTCGACTCTGAGCCCCCCAGATTAAGCCATTCGAGCCGAACTGGGTGAACATTTTTTTGTGTTCCTTTATTTTCTTGCACTTTACGTTTGTGTTGGTAATGTTGCTCTCGGTTTTGGGTATAAACTCCCTACAATTACCATTACAAAATCCTCCCCAT
>NW_019253540.1:0-1213 GCF_002742605.1 Olea europaea var. sylvestris
GCTCAAACGAAGGAATTTGGCTTAAATCTGGGCCGTTTCCAATCAACCTGCGAAATTTCGGCCCATTCCGACACCTTCGCGAAAAATGAAAAAATAGCCCCTTGTGCGATTTTTCTTTGTTAATTTTCTGTCCAGCACTTCTTCAACCTGACATAATTAATAAGGAAATTAGTTATTCGGAAGCCCAAATGAAGGAATTTATCTAAAATCCTGTGATCCCGAGTCTGTGCCCCGTGTCCAATTTTGCGGGCCGTTTCCAATCGACCTGCCAAATTTCGGCCCATTTCGACACCGTCGCGACAAATGAAAAAATTACCCATGGTGTGGTTTTGCATTGTTAATTTTCTGTCCAACACTTCTTCAACCTGACAAAATTAATAATGAAATTAATTATTCAAAGTCCCAAATGAAGGAATTTGGCTAAAATCCTATGATCCCAGGCCTATGCCCCGAGTCCAATTTCAAGGGCCGTTTCCAATCAACCAGCCAAATATCGGCCCATTCCGACACCATCGCGACAAATGACAAAATGGCCCATGCTCTGATTTTTCTTTGTTAATTTTCTGTCCAGCACATCTTAAAGCTGACATAATTAATACGGAAATTAATTATTCGGAGGCCTAAACGAAGGAGTTTGGCTAAAATCCCGTGATTTCGGGTCTGTGCTCCGAGTCCAATTTTGCTGTCCGTTTCCAATCAACCTACCAAATTTCGGCCCATTTTGACACCATCGCGAAAAATGACAAAATTGTCCCTAGTGTGATTTTTCTTTGTTAATTTTTTGTCCAGCACTTTTTCGACCTAACATAATTAATATGGAAATTAATTATTAGGAGGCCCAAATGAAGGAATTTATCGAAAATCCAGTGATCACGAGTCTGTGCCTCGAGTCCAATTTCTTGGGCCGTTTCCAATGAACCTGCCAAATTTCGGCCCATTCCGACACCGTCACGACAAATGACAAAATTGCCCTTGGTGTGGTTTTGCATTGTTAATTTTCTGTCCAACACTTTTTCAACCTTATATAGTTAATAAGGAAATTAATTATTCGGAGGCCCAAACGAAGGAATTTGGATAAGTTCCCTTGATCCCGGGTCTGTGCCACGAGTCCAATTTCAAGGGCCGTTTCGAATCAACCTGCCAAATTTCGGCCCATTCCGACATCGTCACGACAAATGACAAAATTGCCCCTGGTGCGATTTTTCTTTGTTAA
>NW_019253541.1:0-1213 GCF_002742605.1 Olea europaea var. sylvestris
GGTCCCTGACCTTGATTCAATGCGTAGAGTGGAGTTTTGAAAACATTGGGATTCGTGCAATCAACATTTTCATATACATCTGATTCTATTGCTTCCAAAACCAATGTGTCTTGGAGTGGTGGAAGATTTTTGGTTGGTTGGGGTTGAAATCCACCGCGTAAAGGTGGTATGTCGGGTGGTGAATCTAGATTTTTGAAGATTTGTGATTTGTCTCCCATTCTAGAGAGAAGGGAGAGCGTTTTGGGCTAGAGAGAGAAAGTGTGGTTTAGGGTTTGGTTTTGGTTTAGGTTTCAGGGTTTGGGGTTTATGGTTTAGGGTTTAGGGATTTTCGACCCTTCTGGAGTCATTGGTGATGGTCCAGACCCTGATTCAATGCGTAGATTGGAGTTTCGACAACATTGGGATTCGTGCCATCAACATTTTCATATAAATCTGATTCTACTGCATCCAAAACCATTGTAGCGTGAAGTGCTGGAAGATTTTGGGTTCTTTGGGGTTGAAATCCATTGGGTAAAGGTGGTATGTCGGGTGGTGGATCAAGATTTTTGAAGGATTGTGATTTGTCTCCCATTGTAGAGAGAAGGGAGAGCGTTTTGGGCTAGAGAGAGAAAGTGCGGTTTAGGATTTGGTTTTGGTTTAGGGTTTGGGGTCTGGGGTCTGGGGTTTAGGGATTTTGGTCCTTCAGGAATCATTGGCGATGGTCCCAGACCCTGATTCAATGCGTAGAGTGGAGTTTTGACAACATTGGGATTCATGCCATCAACATTTTCATATAAATTTTAAGTCTATTGCTTCCAAAACCACTGTAGCTTGAAGTGCTGGAAGATTTTGGATTGTTTGGGGTTGAAATCCATTGGGTAAAGGTGGTATGTCGGGTGGTGGATCAAGATTTCGGAAGGTTTGTGATTTGTTTCCCATTCTAGAGAGAAGGGAGAGCGTTTTGGCTAGAGAAAGAAAGTACGGTTTAGGGTTTGGTTTTGGTTTTGGGTTTAGGGTTTGGGGTTTGGGGTTTAGGGATTTCGGCCCTTCTGGAATCATTGGTGATCGTCCCAGACCTTGATTCAAAGCGTAGAGTGGAGTTTTGACAACATTGGGATTCGTGCCATCAACATTTTCATATAAATTTTAAGTCTATTGCTTCCAAAACCACTGTAGCTTGAAGTGCTGGAAGATTTTGGATTGTTTGGGGTTGAAATCCATTGGGTAAAGGTGT
>NW_019253542.1:0-1213 GCF_002742605.1 Olea europaea var. sylvestris
GCCCGCGGTGCGATTTTTGTTTCCGATCGATCTATCAAATTTGAGCCCATTCCGACACCATCACGAAAATTACGAAATTGCCCTTGGCGCGATTTTTGTTTCCGATCAACTTGCCAAATTTCAGTCCATTCCGACACCGTCGCGAAAAATGACGAAATTGCCCCCGGCGCGATTTTTGTTTCCGATCAATCTATCAAATTTCAGCCCATTCCGACACCGTCGCGAAAAATGAGGAAATTGCCCTCGGCGCGATTTTTGTTTCCGATCAATCTATCAAATTTCAGCCCATTCCGACACCGTCGCGAAAAATGAGGAAATTGCCCTCGGCGCGATTTTTGTTTCCGATCAATCTATCAAATTTCAGCCCATTCCGACACCGTCGCGAAAAATGAGGAAATTGCCCTCGGCGCGATTTTTGTTTCCGATCAATCTATCAAATTTCAGCCCATTCCGACACCGTCGCGAAAAATGAGGAAATTGCCCTCGGCGCGATTTTTGTTTCCGATCAATCTATCAAATTTGAGCCCATTCCGACACCATCACAAAAATTACGAAATTGCCCCCGACGCGATTTTTGTTTCCGATCAATCTGTCAAATTTCAGCCCATTCCAACACCGTCGTGAAAAATTACGAAATTGCCCTTGGCGCGATTTTTGTTTCCATGAATATGTCAAATTTTAGCCCATTCCGACGCCACCGCAAAAAATGACAAAATTGGCCCATGCGCGATTTTTGTTTCCATGAATCTGTCAAATTATAGCCCATTCCGACACCATTGCAAAAAATGACGAAATTGCCCCCGTCGCGATTTTTGTTTCCGATCAAGCTGTCAAATTTTAGCCCATTCCGACACCGTAGCGAAAAATGACGAAATTGCCCCGGCGCGATTTTTGTTTCCGATCAACCTGCCAAATTTAGCCCATTCCGACACCATTGTGAAAGATGACGAAATTACCCCCGGCGCGATTGCCAACTCCGACATCGTCACGAAAACTGACGAAATTGCCACCGACGCGATTTTTGTTTCCGATCAATCTGTCAAATTTCAGCCCATTCAGACACCGTCGCGAAAAATAACTAAATTTATCCCAGCCCGATTTTTGTTTCCGATCAACTTGCCAAATTTTAACCCATTCCGACACCGTCGCACAAAATGAAGAAATAGCCCGCGGCACGATTTTTGTTTCCGATCAATCTATCAAATTTGAGCCC
>NW_019253543.1:0-1213 GCF_002742605.1 Olea europaea var. sylvestris
TTTTTTCTTTTTCTTTCTTCTTTTTTCTTCTTCCTTTCTCTTTTTGTGTTTGTCCCCAAAAATGATATGAATAAATGAATCAATATGCTTAAATTTAGTGGATGACCATGAATAATTGCAAGTCAAGTCACCAATCTTTATATAACATAACATTTCGTCATTATATTTTCAGTAACAGAAACAAAATCCCTAGATTCCTTTATTATATCATTGTTAGCTCTCATGTATTTGTTATTACAACTAAGTCCCATGAAAATCATTTATTCAACTTAAGTCCTTAATTGACTTTGATTTCGACCAATTCAATTTCGGACTTTGACTAAATAATTTTCTCAACTTTGACTATGAATGAATAAGATGTAAATAGTATCTACTACACCATATTAGCTTCGGACAGATAGATTCCATATATCCATGATTCCTTAAGCAAGTCTGGAAAATTGGGTTCACGAGGGAAGAAGTGTATCTTTATAAGATATTCAAACCAATCCAAAGGGTATGTGCTCATAGTTGAAAATTAGGATAGGACTATAACTGAGATAGAGTTACATGATGTGACATTTTTTGAGAACAAGTTTCCTAGCAAAGGAGAAATTAAAAGAGAGAACCTTTGTTTGAATTTGATGATAGAGTTATATATGATAAATTAACTGGGGTGCAAGAGAAAAAAAACTTCCACGTGTTAATCCAATTGGGAGCAATTTATCTCCAAGTGGCAGGGTCATATCGGAGTTTTCAATTTGTAAGAGTACTAGAAATAATGCGCTTTAATATCATTTCAAGATTGAAGGGCAAGTTTTCCTAGTATCTCCAAAAGATGATGAAGAATCAAAATTAGTACAATAAGCTACATCATGGCCTGCAAAGGAAAAGCAGAAGAATGCAATGGAAGAAGAGATAAAATCTATGAAATCAAATCCAAGTCTTGGAGTTGGTTGATCTTTCGACTCATAAGAGAGCTATTGGGAACAAATGAGTTTCCAAGATAAAACAAAAAACTGATGGGACTATAGAGAGGTATAAGATTCTCATGGTAACAAAGATTTACACTCAATAAGATGGTATAGATTATGAAGAGGTCTTTTAACCAGTAGTGAGATTTACTTAATTTGCCTAATCTTAGCCATAGCGACACGTTTAGATTTAGAGTTACATCAACTAGACGTGAATATTGCTTTTCTCAATGGAGAATTATATGATTACACACAACAAC
>NW_019253544.1:0-1213 GCF_002742605.1 Olea europaea var. sylvestris
GCTAAAATTTGACAGGTTGATCGGAAACAAAAATCGCGCCTAGGGCAATTTTGTCATTTTTCGCGACGGTGTCGGAATGGGCTAAAATTTGACAGGTTGATCGGAAACAAAAAACTCGCCGGAGGCAATTTCGTAATTTTTCGCGACGGTGTCGGAATGGGCTCAAATTTGATAAGTTGATCGGAAACAAAAATCGCGCCGGGGGCAATTTCGTCATTCTTCGCGACGGTGTCGAAATGGGCTAAAATTTGACCAGTTTCTCGGAAACAAATCGCGCCGGAGGCCATTTCGTCATTTTTCGCGACGGTGTCGGAGTGGGCTAAAATTTGACTGGTTGATCGGAAACAAAAATCGTGCCTAGGGCAATTTCGTCATTTTTCGTGACGGTGTCGGAATGGGCTAAAATTTGACAGGTTGATCGGAAACGAAAATAGCGACTGGGGCAATTTAGTCATTTTTCGCGACGGTGTCGGAATGGGCTAAAATTTGACAGGTTGATCGGAAAAAGATCTCGCCAGGGTAAATTTTTTCATTTTTCGCGGCGGTGTTGGAATGGGTTCAAATTTGACTGGTTGATCGGAAACAAAAATCGCGCCGGGGGCAATTTCGTCATTCTTCGCGACGGTGTCGAAATGGGCTAAAATTTGACTGGTTTATCGGAAACAAAAATCGCGCCGGGGGCAATTTCTTCATTTTTCGTGACAGTGTCGGAGTGGGCTAAAATTTGACAGGTTGATCGGAAACAAAAATAGCGCCTAGAGCGATTTCATCATTTTTCACAACGGTGTCGGACTGGGCTAAAATTTTAGCGGTTGATCGGAAACAAAAATCGCGCCAGGGGCTATTTCGTCATTTTTCGCGACGGTGCCAGAATGGGCTAAAATTTAGCAGGTTTGTCGGAAACAAAAATCGCGCCAGGGGCAATTTCGTCATTTTTTGCGACGGTGTCGAAATGGGCTAAAATTTGACAGGTTGATCGGAAACAAAAATCGCGCCTAGGACAATTTTTTCATTTTTCGCGACAGTGTCGGACTGGGCTAAAATTTGTGCGGTTGATCGGAAACAAAAATCGCTCCAGGGGCTATTTCGTCATTTTTCGCGACGGTGCCGGAATGGGATGATATTTAACAGGTTGATCGGAAACAAAAATCGCGCCAGGGGCAATTTAGTCATTTTTCACGACGGTGTCGGAATGGGCTAAAATTTGACATGT
>NW_019253545.1:0-1213 GCF_002742605.1 Olea europaea var. sylvestris
GCTATATGTGCAAGAAGGATGGAGAGACGATTGATCATTTATTCATTCATTGTGATGGTGTACGTTGGCTTTGGAACAGTATTTTGGCTTCTCAATCAATGGATTGGGTGCTACCTAGGCATATAGAAGACGTGGTGCAAGCATGGAGGAGAAAACTTCGTGATAAGGATAGCAAACTTCTTTGGAATCTTATTCCGGAATGCATTGTGTGGTGCATATGGAGAGAACGGAACGATCGATATTTCGAAAACCAAACAAAGACAATAGAGCAAATAAGAGAATTATTTTACTTGACTTTGTATACTTGGTTTAATGCAGTGGCTAAAAATTCTATTGTAAGGTTGCCTAATTTTATGTTGTTCCTTTCGTGCTTAAAGTGATTGTATACCTTCCGTGTACTTTCTTTTAAAAAATAAAATTCTATGATTACCTATCAAAAAAAAAAAAATTAGATTGTTTTCCCACAAGGGGGATTATGCATTGGAATAGACTCTTTGATTATTAAATAAATATAAAAATTTCCCTTCCTCGCATTTCTCTCTTCTCTCCCCCCTTCTCCTCCTCTTATCTCTTCTCCCTTCTTTTATAATTTGGTTCTTGTTAGATTGCATCCAACATCACCGTGACAAAAAGCTTACAGCATCATATCATAGGAGAAAGGCTGCTAGACTTCATATCATGTAAATAAAACAAATTAATGATGTCAGGAAACAAAAAACACTCAAGTATCGATGTACGCTGAACTTTCACAAGCAGCAAGCAAATTTGAGGTCAAGGACAGGATCTTAAGCTCACCTAATTTTCTTCCTCTTTAACAATACTATTATTTGGGCTTGCAAGAAAAGATGCTGCAATCTCATATGGAGCTGCCATGTAAAAATAATTTAAATATAAAAGCTTTTATGCTGACTAACCTTGATCATGACAGGAAAACCAATCTCCTCAGCAAGTCTCACTGCTTCTTCAGTACTCTGCATGGCAAGAATCACTTTAATAGAGGCATAAGAAGGCATATAAAGTATTCAAATGAAAGCAAATTTGATAATGAAGTCCAAAGATATATTGGTAATCGATGTCGAAATCTAATAAAAAGCAATACCTGTAATAATCCGTCACTTCCTGGGACAGTCGGAACTCCAGCATTCTTCATTGTATCTCTGGCAGTAGATTTGTCACCCATGACCCTAATGCTGTCAGGCTGAAAAAAAAAAAA
>NW_019253546.1:0-1213 GCF_002742605.1 Olea europaea var. sylvestris
TGTTTTAAATCAAAATCCATAGCAAAATTTCGACAGCTAACTTTCTCTTTAATACTAGATCAAATCATCACAAAAAGTTTGATATCTAAACAAGAAGCCAAAAGTGATATGAACTTGATTGTGTAGATTTCGCAATCTCCCATGCTATATAATTGTCAAATATAAATAACATACATTGAAAGAACAATATAGACCAAAAGAAATGTTAAAAAAGAATTATTATGCATTGTTTTGTGGCTGAACAGCTTCGTGTCAGCTGTCGACGGCATGTGAATTGCCTTCATGGAAAATTTACTCCAAACAATAAACTTTCCTTAATCGTTGTAGGAATAAACTTAAAAGATACACATGTTTGGTTCTTCCAAATTGGATCTTTCTCATTTCTGAATGCAAATACATATGGTGTGCTCTTGATTTAATGTAAATTGTAGCCAAAATCAACTCGTCTTTCAAATAAATGAGGGGAATAAGACCCCTCTATTTATGAAGAGCACCTTATGCATAATAGAGATCGTTTTTATATTTATAGAGTAAATTTTTTGTACACTTCCATAATGCTCTTTATTTTTATTTTTGTTTTCAAGAAAATGTTTATTGATTTTTCATCTTTTTTTATTTAGCATTTTTTGGGTATTTAAATGACCAATCAATTCAAATATAATTGAAATAATTTAATAAATAAAATATTAAAATAAAACTCTCCAAAATTGGACTCGAAGACATAGAAAGAGTTAAAACTCAACTCAATATTTAAGATCTTTTGTAAATTAGAACATTGTAAAATTTAATTTTCTCAATTTAATAAAATTTATTCATACATATGTTTTTAGATAAAAGTCCAATTAATAATATTATGGGCTTGTTCAACAAGAATTTTGCTACTTGCAGAAGCGTTTCCTCAAAAAATTATATTAATTTTTGTTTGAAAACTAATTTTCAAAAGAGCTTCTTATTTGAAAAGTATTTTTGGAGGAAGTTACATTAAATTGACTTCCTATAAAATTTTTCTAACTAGAACAAGTACTGTCATAAATTTAGTCAAATAGGTTCAGAAATAACTTTTGTGTTTCAAAAGTTCATTTTAACTTCCTAGAAGTTATGCTAAACGGGCCTATAGATACTTACAAAAAGTTCATAAATATTCACACAAGATAAAAATACAATATTAAAAACAATTTTACTTTTTTCATGGTTTAAAGTTGGATTTTTTTTT
>NW_019253547.1:0-1213 GCF_002742605.1 Olea europaea var. sylvestris
CCCGATCAACCTGTCAAATTTGATCCACTTCCGACGCAGTCGCGAAAAATGATGTAATTGCCCCCGACGCAGTTTTTGTTTCCCGTCAACTTGTCAAATTTTCGCTAATTTCGACACAGTCGAGAAAAATGATGAAATTGCCCGCGGCGAGGTCTTTATTTCCGATAAACCGGTCAAATTTTAGCCGATTCCGACACAGTCGCGAAAAATGATGAAATTGCCCCAGGCGCGTTTTTTGTTTCCGATCAGCCTGTCAAATTTTGGCCAATTCCGACACAGTCGCGAAAAACGACGAAATTGCCCCCGACGCGGCTTTCGTTTCCGATCAACCTATCAAATTCGGGCCATTTCCAACACAGTCGCGAAAAATGACGAAATTGCCTCCGCCGTGGTTTTTGTTCCTGATCATTCTGTCAAATTTTAGCCAATTCCGACACAGTCGCGAAAAATGACGAAATTGCCTCCGCCGTGGTTTTTGTTCCTGATCATTCTGTCAAATTTTAGCCAATTCCGACACAGTCGCGAAAAATGACGAAATTGCCTCCGCCGTGGTTTTTGTTCCTGATCATTCTGTCAAATTTTAGCCAATTCCGACACAGTCGCGAAAAATGACGAAATTGCCTCCGCCGTGGTTTTTGTTCCTGATCATTCTGTCAAATTTTAGCCAATTCCGACACAGTCGCGAAAAATGACGAAATTGCCCCCGGCGCGGTTTTTGTTTCCGATCAACTTGTCAAATTTTGGCCAATTCCGACACAGTCGCGAAAAATGACGAAATTGCCCCCGACGCGGCTTTCGTTTCCGATCAACCTATCAAATTCGGGCCAATTCCAACACAGTCGCGAAAAATGACGAAATTGCCCCCGGCGTGGTTTTTGTACCCGATCAAGCTGTCAAATTTTAGCCAATTCCGACACAGTCGCGAAAAATGACGAAATTGCCCCCGGCGCGGTTTTTGTTTCCAATCAACCTTTCAAATTTCAGCCAATTCCGACACAGTCGCGAAAAATGACGAAATTACCCCCGACGCGGTTTTTGTTTCCGATGACAAATTCCGACACAGTCGCAAAAAATAACGAAATTGCCCCCGGCGCGTTTTTTGTTCCCGATGACCCTGTCAAATTTTAGCAAATTCCGAAACAGTCGCGAAAAATGACGAAATTGCCCCCGGCGCGGCTTTTGTTCCCGATGAACCTGTCAAATTTTAGCCAAT
>NW_019253548.1:0-18716 GCF_002742605.1 Olea europaea var. sylvestris
TCTTGTTGGAGCTTGATGCACGACATTGTTGAGATGAACATCTTGTAGGTCGTGGTAGTGTGTCGAGTTTAACACCTTGATGTTGTGTTGACTTCTCTTTCAATTTATTTTTATTTTTATTTTTTATTTTTTATTTTTTAAATCTTATGTCGTGTACTTATATTATCTTGAACTTTGACCTTCCATGGAATGAACTAGACTTGACAATGCTTCATGATTGACTTGGAGAGAAACATGAGCTCCCTAGTTTCATGTTTAGCGTAAATGTTGTGACAAGCTGATGGTCGTCTTACGAAGACTTTGACTTGGTTTCTTAGGAGTTATCTTCTTGCCGTGTCAAGTTAGTGGATCCTTAGGTCAAATATTTGAAATTAAATTATTCTATAGGTATTCCACTTTGATGCACCTTGGCGATTGCCTTATGTGCACGTTATAACATTAATTAAGCTTACCAAATGAGGACATGTATGTCATGTTTGGCAAAGCTTATAATTATTTATAAGTTTGTTAAATTCTTTTTTTTTTCCCTGCCGTACTTTGGTTTGGATAAATATTATATTTTTAGTAGATTTTGATTGATAAAGTGAAAAATGTGGTTAAAAAATTGATTAAAGATAAAAAAAAAATGTAAGTTCTATAAAATATATGGTTAAAAATTAATTTTAAAAAACTGACCTAACAGAAGCTTTATCTACACATTTTTTAGAATCATAACTTATACTTACTTTTAATCCAATGCTTATAAATACTTAAAAGTCTTTAGTTGGCCAAATGGAAATTTGCTCATTTGCATGTGCATTAATTGAAGGGTGTCGAATATGTACAGGCAGTCATTGGATGGATATGCTTGTTTCAAAGTGGGATCCCTTTTCAATTGATCGAAGAGGCGAACCTATATATTATTCATTCTTCTTTCTTTTTTTTCTTTTTCTTTTTTTTTTGATAGCAGGGGAATCCATAGCCGCTACCTTTCGAATGCGCACTGGGTAAACCCTCGAGCTGACGCAATAGCCAGCAAATCATGCAACCCAGGTAAATCGCACTAGGCAAGTTCTGTGCGATAGACTCGATCGAGAAAATATTTGTAGGGAAAATCAAACTCGTGACCAAAAACTTTCGCGCTCACTTACTCTACCAACTCAGCCACCCCATGAGGGGCATATATCAGTTATTCTTATTCTACGTATGATTTACTTGTGGTGTCTTTGCAACGTTGTAGTTGGTTCAAGTCTTGATTAGATTAAATTGTTTATTTAAGTCTTAATTAATTTTGATATCTTATTAAAATTTGAGATCTATTTTAAAAGATTGACCTTATTAATAAGAGTTGTTCAATTATATTTATTAATTTGCCATTAACACGGAAAGCAACCCAAACACGCCTTGTTGAATGTTCATAATTGTGACATCCTTCTGTTCGACATGCCCATACTCTTAATTTAAAGTGGGCTCTGTTTGGCTACATCATCGACAGCTAACTCCTTGTTGGACTGCCAGACTACATCCTCATTTGCTGACTTCGACGTTTCAAACCCGATCCAAAATTTAATCTGTGACTGGTATAATATTCACTCCAAAATGTTATCGTGTTAGAGATTGAGAAATTAAGTATTATATTTATAATTTATATTTTCTTCCAAGAAATAACATAATTTCTATATAAATGGAAATGAGATTGTCTACAATGTTAAAAGTGTATTTAAGATATTTAGATTTCTGATGAATAGAATGCCGTCAAACGAAATTATTGTTTGGGACCGACACTTGGGTCTATTGTTGATCGAGCACGAGTCACATTTGCAGAAGGTAGAAGTATGACGGAGAATATTCATTTGACCCATTAGCTTTTAAGTAATAAAACTAGAAGAGAGTTGCGCCAAGATGTCTTCCTAAAGTTGATTTAAAGAAGGCACATGACTCGATAAATTGGGACTTTCTTAAAGGTATGGTTGAAGGGTTGAAATTCCCAACGAGATTCATTGATTGGGTAATGGGATGCATTACTACTACATCTTCTATCGCTCTTAATGGTAGCATTCATGGATTCATTAAGGGTAGAAAGGGACTTTGTCAAGGGTTTCCCTTATCTTCCTTTTTGTTTGTCATAGGTCTTGAATATTTCTCAAGAATGTTGAAGAGAGCCAATGAAAATAGTGAGTCCAATTTTCATCCTAAATGTGGCTCTTTAAAGATTAGTTACTTGGCATTTACGGATGACCTAATGCTATTTGCAAGAGGAGATGTAATTTCGGTATGTATTTGGATGGATTGCTTATCTCGTTTTGGCGACATATCAGAACTATGGATGAATGTTCTCGAATCTAAATTGTGTGCGACGGATGTCCATGGACAAGAGTTAGAGGATATTCATCTATTGACTTATATGCCTAGAGGTTCTATGCCGTTTCATTAGTTGGGGATTCCTCTTGCAACGATAAAATTGAAAATCAGCTCTTATGACTCTTTTATCAACAAAATCACAGCCTATGTTGGAGCTCGGCCTAGAGCATCATTGTCTTATAAGGGGAGGGCAGAACATGTGAGAGCTATTCTTCAAGGTTATTAATCCAAGATCTGAAAAATTTATACAATCAAATCATACACAGCAGATTTGCAGAAAAAAACCTAAACCACTGGATCAAGATTTAGATCTTTCATTTAGTATCAGACCATACGCCCTTTTAGACCATCACAGAGGCACCGAACTCAGAAACACGAGCCCTCACAACTCCAAACACAAAGTCGCTTCACTGAACCAAAAATGGACAGACCACTTCCAACAGTTTACTCACACAAAGGAGACTAACACAAGGACACGATTATCACAAAGATAATCAACAGAAAATCTCACACAGAGAAGAAGAAAGAGTCACAAAGACGAAGCCCTTGAAGGTTCCAGAAGACACAGAGAAAAACAGAGAATAAAAAATGACGATCCACATGCCAAACAAAGCAAAGGGTCGTATTTATAGTAAAACCCATCCACCGTTGATTAAGCGGGTTAATCCAACGGTCCAAGAGCGACTAAGATACATGGGCTGAATATTGGGCTCGGTTTAAGTAGGCCTTCTAGGTATATTAAAAATGGACCATCTATTGATTCCATATTGGGCCTTTTTCATCACAGCCCAACAAAGGTGTTGAATGTTTTTGGCCATCCATTCTACCTATTCCGTCCGGGGTTGCATAAAAAGTTGTAATCCTATACTGGAATTTTCTTTGGTGATCCAACAAGCCATCGGTTGCCTAGAGTAATGTTTGCTTGTTGAAACATGAGGATGGGCTTGGATTTAGAGACATTAAATATAGGAACTTAGCGCTACTTTCCAAAAAACTTTGAACATCCATGAAAAGAAGGACGCGCCGTGGATTAAATGGGTAAATCAAATTTATCTTCATGGGATTGATATTTGGGCATGCAAGGCGAAGAAAAATGACTTCCCATTAATTTAATAAACTGCTGGAAATCAGAGACCAACTAATGGGGCCTGAACGGTCAGCCCATAGTGCTGTGAACAAGCTGTCCAAATGGACAGCATCGAACTACTATAATATTGGCTGCGCCTTTGAATTCAACTTGTGGTTGGGTGTACGGTCGAAACTTTTCAATATGGACCAAGCTCACACATCTTAACATTGATAGAACTTGTGTCTTTTGTGGTTTGCATATGGAAACGGGTAAGCACCTATTTTTCAGTGTTTCTTCACTTCTTGCATTTGGAGGCATATCAAAGAGTGGTAGGGGTTAAGAAGGTTGAGGTCTACACTATTGAGTGCATTGAAATGGATTAAGAAAGAAGCAAAAGCCACATCTTGACAATCTAATGCCAAGAAAATTGAACTTGCTTGCACGGTCTACCATATTTGGATGGCGAGAAACAAAAACAGTTTTTGAGGATCTTAGGCCACAATTAGATAGTATGGTGAGACTGATTAAAACATGTGTATACAAAGTTTTATTCTCTTTGTATCCTCATATTTTAATCCATTTTGAGTTTTTAGCTTTGGGTCGTTAGATGTTAGTCGTTTATACATCTTTCGTATTTTTTTTGCCAGAGTATATCCAGTGTGCTTGTACATGAATTTTAATCAATAGAAATTTACATTTTACGATTTAAAAAAAAATGTGACTGTAAAAATTGGAAATAAGTGCATGTTGGAAGTCCAGTGAAGTTCTAACTTATTTGGATTAAAATAAATAGATTTATTATATATTCTCAACATTCACTCTAGGGAAATTGTACTTTTGGTCCTTAACATCTTGCCCCATTAGCAGGTTGTTCTTCAACTTTTTACTAGTCATATAATCACCCTAATTGACAAGTTGATAATTTTTTCCCCCGGTTAAATTGTCAGGGTTAGGGCTGGACAAAACTCCCGAACCGAACCGACCGAACCGAACCGAACCCGACGGTTCTTCTCAAGTTAAATACCCGAACGGGTATTTGAATTAGGAACCGACGGGTATGGTTCGGTTCTCGATTCTAGGCCAAGACCCGAAGAACCGAATCTCCGTAATTTTTTTAATTAATTTATTTTAAATATGTAAAATTATTTTATTTTTTCTAAAAATAAATTTGTTAACTAGTTAATTTAGTTCAAACCACAAAATATGATTTTTCCAATTTTTAATATTCAGTTCAAAATCGACTTAATCAAATTGACCTCAATTTTATCCAAATTTGTTATTCTACTGTAGTGTCGTTTCTATTGGAGAAAATCGAATTAAAACTCTACAACATCTCTCTTAATTATTTTGAGCTCGTTATCTTTCTCTTTCTGTGATTTTAATAATCAAATTTATGAAAAATTCAGCAAAGAGAGATGTGAAACACATAAGATTGAACTGTTGGATATTGGTTAAATAAATCGAGAATTGAAAATCGATTAAAGTGACTTCGTATCGACTTCGGTCAAATACTCAAAAGCTCGACTCAATCCGTTTAGACAAAATTGTTTGGTATATTTGGTATTTCGAAAACCAATATCGGATGAATGAGAAATTACGAAAAATGACGAAAATCAGTGAATAGACACCTTTTCATAAAGGAGCATTGTTTGGAAAGGGTGCATGGTTTAGCCTCAACCATTAGTGAATAGACACCTTTTCATAAAGGCCATTAGTGAATAGACACATTTTCATAAATGTGCATTGTTTGGAAAGGGTGCATGGTTTGGCCTCAACCATTTCGTCCACACCCTTTCATGGTCTATAAATAGGACCCTTTGGGTGTCCTATTCCTCACAATTTGATATGCAAAACATCTCTCATCCTCTCTTCTATCCAAAATCAAAATCATTTCATTTATTTTGATTTTCCTTCATTTCATCCTTGGAGTACATAAGCCTAAATTTGGGTCGTTGTACTTGTGTTTTGGAGTGCTACAAACACAAGTGTAGCCGTTGTATCTTGGGAGTCGATTGCCGAAATCCGTAGGCACCGTTGCGGGGCAAATTCGACTTAAGGACAAAGAGTCTAACTATTGCCTCGGCTTTGTCCCTACTTTCTTCTTCTTCTTGTTTGTACTCTGTCCAATTTTCGGCACGAATTTACAAACCATCATTATACTTATTTTGGCGTCACTATTCACAAAATTCTTCCAACAATCTTAAGTCGAATTTTATATATATTTTGTGAAAGTGACATTCTTGTTTGGTTAAACTTGTTAAGTTTAACTTCTTCTTCACTTCTATTTTTGGTTAATCTTCTGTTTTACGTAAACAGAAATGAATACGGTTCTTAATACCGATACTACTTCGAATGAAACTTCGAACATGGGAACTTCTGAAGGAAGTGTTCCTACCAGTGTGATTCCTCCCGTTGTGAATACAAGTACTACTAATGTGATTCCTCCGGTTGTGGGTGCCCCTACTATCGTACATTCAAACTCCGTTTCACATGGGGAAAAGCCGGAGAAATTTGTTGGGGTTGATTTCAAAAGGTGGCAACAGAAAATGTTATTTTGTCTCACAACCCTCAACTTGGCGAAATTCTTGAATGAAGATCCTCCCGCCATACAAGAAGGGGAAAACAATAGGGCATCTTTGATTGCTTTGGATGCATGGAAACATTCGGACTTCTTATGCAAGAATTACATTCTTAATGGCTTGGACAATGCCTTATACGGTGTATATTGCTACAAGAAATCTGCAAAGGAACTATGGGAGTCCTTGGAAAAGAAGTACAAGACCGAAGATGCCGGAACCAAGAAGTTCATTGTGGGAAAATTCTTAGACTACAAAATGGTAGATTCGAAGACCGTCATCAGTCAAGTGCAAGAATTGCAAGTCATACTCCATGACATTCATGCGGAAAATATGTCCGTGAGCGAATCATTTCAAGTGGCTGCAATTATCGAGAAACTTCCACCCATGTGGAGGGACTTCAAAAACTATCTCAAGCACAAGCGCAAGGAGATGAACATTGAAGAACTTGTGGTCCGATTGAGGATTGAAGAAGACAACCGAAGTTCGAAAAAACGAGTTGGGAATAGCATACCACAAGCAAAGGCAAATGTGGTAGAATCTAGCAACAACAAAGGAAAGAAGAGAAAGCATTCCGTTGAATCTACAAAGAAGAATGCAAAGAAGTTCAAGGGCAATTGCTACAATTGTGGAAAGGCTGGACATCACTCGGTTGATTGTCGCAAACCTAAGAAGCAATCTCAAGCCAACATTATCGAATCTGATGCCATATCAAATGGCATGTCCGATATGAATTTATCGGCAGTTGTTTCTGAATGCAACCTTGTTGGAAATCCCATGGAATGGTGGGTTGATACGGGTGCAACCCGTCACATTTGTGCCGATAGAGGAATGTTCACATCATACACTCCAACTGAGGGAGAAAAATTGTTTATGGGGAACTCCTCAACATCCAAAGTGGAAGGACAAGGCAAAGTGGTCTTGAAGATGACGTCGGGAAAAGAACTTAGCCTCAATAATGTCCTTCACGTACCGGATATTCGCAAGAACCTTGTGTCGGGTTCTTTGTTAAGCAAGAATAGCTTTGAACTAATCTTTGTATCGGATAAGTTTGTACTTACCAAAAATGATATGTATGTAGGCAAAGACTATGTAAAAGATGGACTATTCAAAATGAATGTCCTAACTGTTGTGCCAAATGCTACAATCAATAAAACGTCATCTTCAGTTTATATTCTTGAGTCATGTAATCTATGGCATCATAGATTAGGACATGCAAACTTAATTCAATACGAAAGTTAATGAATTTAAGTTTACTTCAAAAATATGCATTTTAATAATGGAAAATGCGAAACATGTGTAGAGGCAAAAGCGGCCAAAACACCATTTCATTCGGTTGAACGAAACACCACACCATTAGAACTAATTCACACGGATGTGTGTGATTTGAAGTTCGTACAAACAAGGGGTGGTAAAAAGTACTTCATCACATTCATAGATGATTGTATAAGGTACTATTATGTGTACTTGTTGAAAAGCAAAGATGAAGCTTTGGAAGTGTTTAAACACTACAAAAATGAAGTTGAAAATCAACTTGGAAAACGAATTAAAATGATTCGTAGTGATAGAGGTGGAGAATATGTTGCACCGTTTGAAGAATTTTGTGCAGAATCTGGAATAATTCATCAAACAACGGCACCATATTCACCACAATCTAATGGAATTGCCGAACGCAAAAATCGAACGTTAAAGGAAATGATGAATGCAATGTTGATTAGTTCGGGCTTACCTCAAAACTTGTGGGGGGAAGCCATACTTTCTGCAAATCATATCCTTAATAAAATACCACACAAAGATAAGGTTGAATCACCTTACGAATTATGGAAAGGTCAGAAACCTTCCTACAAATATCTCAAAGTGTGGGGGTGCTTAGCGAAAGTACAAATACCCAAACCTAAACAAGTTAGGATTGGACCAAAGACAATTGATTGTGTCTTTATTGGATATGCTATCAATAGTAGTACATATCGATTCTTGGTTCACAAATCCGAAGTACTTGATGTACACGTAGGTACAATTATTGAATCAAGAAATGCGGTCTTCTTTGAAGACAGTTTTCCGTGTAAAGAAAAGGAAGTAAGTTCAAATAAACGAACTTATGATAACATACATGGAAAGAATGATGATCTTCAAGTAAATAAAGAACCGAGACGTAGTAAAAGGCAACGAATTCCAAAGATATTCGGTCCAGAATTCGTAACCAATTTACTTGAAAATGATCCTAGGACATTTAATGAAGCAATGTCCTCTCCCGAAGCTCCTTTTTGGAAAGAAGCTGTACACAATGAAATTGAATCCATCATGAGTAACCATACTTGGGAATTGGTTGAACTCCCTCCGGGAAACAAAGCTCTAGGCTGTAAATGGATCTTCAAAAAGAAATTGAAGACGGATGGATCAATTGATAAATACAAGGCTAGATTAGTAGCCAAAGGGTATAGACAAAAAGAAGGACTAGATTTCTTTGATACCTATTCACCCGTTACAAGAATTACGTCTATACGTGTCTTGATTGCAATCGCAGCATTGCATAATCTTGAAATACATCAAATGGATGTCAAAACCGCGTTTCTAAATGGTGAATTAGAAGAAGAAATCTACATGGAACAACCTGAAGGGTTTGTTGCACCAGGAAATGAAAAGAAGGTGTGTAGACTTGTAAAATCATTGTATGGATTGAAACAAGCACCGAAGTAATGGCATGAAAAGTTTGATAAAACTATGTTGTCAAATGGCTTCAAAATCAATGAATGTGACAAATGTGTCTACATTAAAAACGCACCTAATGAATATGTAATCATATGCCTATATGTTGACGATATGCTAATTATGGGAAATAACTCCAAAATCATTTCCTCGACTAAGAAAATGTTAACAAAACATTTTGACATGAAGGATATGGGAGTGGCGGATGTAATATTAGGGATTAAAATCTCTAAGACATCCGATGGTTTGTCACTGTCCCAATCACATTATGTTGAGACTATACTTAAGAAATTTAAGGCGTATGACGATAAACCGGTTAAGTCACCAGTTGACTTAGGTATTTACTTAGCCAAGAATACTGGTGAGCCCGTCAATTGGAATATTCGCGTGTCATTGGTAGTTTAATGTATATTACCAACTGCACAAGACCGGATATAGCATATATAGTCAACAAGTTGAGTAGATTCACTAGTAATCCAAGTATTGTACATTGGAATGCATTAAACCGAGTTCTTAGATATTTAAGACACACGGTTGAATATGGATTACACTACTCGAAATATCCTGCGGTATTAGAAGGATATACTGATGCAAATTGGATATCTGACACTAAGGATTCAAAATCCACGAGTGGTTATGTATTTACCATTGGAGGTGGAGCCGTGTCCTGGAAATCGTCTAAGCAAACATGTATTGCTCGATCCACGATGGAGTCTGAGTTTATTGCATTAGACAAAGCCGGTGAAGAAGCAGAATGGCTTCGTAATTTTCTTGAAGAAATTCCATGTTGGGAAAAGCCGGTTTCTGCGATTAATATACATTGCGATAATCAGTCGGCAATAGTAAAGGCACAAAACAGTATGTATAATGGTAAGTCTCGACATATCCGTCGGAGACATAATACCATTAAACAGTTAATATCGAATGGTATAATCTCTATTAACTATGTGAAGTCAAAAGAAAATTTGGCTGATCCTTTGACGAAAGGGCTTGCAAGAGATCAAGTATACCATCTTTCGAGGGGAATGGGCCTAAAGCCTATTGAATAGAATTACTATGACGGAAACCCAACATTGTAGATTGGAGATCCCAAGATCTTGGTTCAATGGGACAACTAAGTCATAAATGATTCGGAATAAAGCACTTATTCCCATTCCTAAAATTTAAAGTGCTATGTAAAATGTGTATAAGGATAAGTATACATATATACTTTTAATGATTCATAACCTTGAGATAGAAAGGTATGAGATCACCTATATAAGTGTGAAATGGGGCCGTTTCTATGAGAGTTCGAGGCTTAATTCTCTTAGAGCACTTATGAAACCAAGAGTTGTCCAGGGCCAAAATGGACTCAACCATGAGAACCGAATATGTTAGATGAGTCATGGTGTTGGTACAGTTGTTTGGTTTTACACGAACGGCTGGATGGTTCAAGACATCGCGTTTACCAACTAGTCTAGTAAATCCGATTATATTCAACTAAAGAAGGTTCAAGGCCACAAGCTACCTATCTTGATGCTATGAATTGTCGTGTGTACTCCATTTGTTAGAGTCTGCATTTCATTTGCATTGCATTCGCATTGTGTTGCGCATATCGAGAAATTTCCATTAATGTGGGGGATTGTTGGATATTGGTTAAATAAATCGAGAATTGAAAATCGATTAAAGTGACTTCGTATCGACTTCGGCCAAATACTCAAAAG
The DNA here is from genome assembly GCF_002742605.1 of Olea europaea var. sylvestris. Taxonomy (NCBI): domain Eukaryota; kingdom Viridiplantae; phylum Streptophyta; class Magnoliopsida; order Lamiales; family Oleaceae; genus Olea; species Olea europaea. The sequence continues at coordinate 10,395 of NW_019253548.1, forward strand.
CTCGACTCAATCCGTTTAGGCAAAATTGTTTGGTATATTTGGCATTTCGAAAATCAATATCGGATGAATAAGAAATTACGAAAAAGGACGAAAATCAGTGAATAGACACCTTTTCATAAAGGTGCATTGTTTGGAAAGGGTGCATGGTTTGGCTTCAACCATTAGTGAATAGACACCTTTTCATAAAGGTCATTAGTGAATAGACACCTTTTCATAAAGGTGCATTGTTTGGAAATGGTGCATGGTTTGGCCTCAACCATTTCGTCCACACCCTTTCATGGTCTATAAATAGGACCCTTTGGGTGTCCTATTCCTCACAATTTGATATGCAAAACATCTCTCATCCTCTCTTCTATCCAAAATCAAAATCATTTCATTTATTTTGATTTTCCTTCATTTCATCCTTGGAGTACATAAGCCTAAATTTGGTTCGTTGTACTTGTGTTTTGGAGTGCTACAAACACAAGTGTAACTGTAGTATCTTGGGAGTCGATTGCCGAAATCCGTAGGCACCGTTGCGGGGCAAATTCGACTTAAGGACAAAGAGTCCAACTCTTGCCTCGACTTTGTCCCTACTTTCTTCTTCTTCTTGTTTGTACTCTGTCCAATTTTCGACACGAATTTACAAACCATCATTATACTTATTTTGGCGTCACTATTCACAAAATTCTTCCAACATGAACTACGTTATTTTGTAAGAGCTAATATTAAATATATCATTAATTAAATTAACGTAACTTTGTATATATTAAATATTTTAATTATAATACGGAACCGAATCGGACCGAACCGAATCGAATGGAACCGAACCCAAACGGTTCCGTAATTAAATTTGGACCCGACGGTTTCACTTACTAAATACCCGAAAATTTCGGGTTGGTTCGGTTCTCGTTAGAACCGAACCGAACCGGACCATGTCCAACCCTAGTCAGGGTTTTAGAAAGGGCAGAGCCCATTAAGGTCCACTGTGGGCTGATGCGCTTACTTTCACATTGGTCCCTATTAAGTTAGCTCCTGCCGAATTGGGCTGCGTAGAAATGCCGGGCTCAATGCCTGCACAAATACTAAAGTTGTTTTCTACAAGATATTATTTTGATTTTTTGCGTTTTCATTTACAATGAGTCCCTGTATAGTGGTAATTAAAATTAAATTTTTAGTAAATTTGATAAAATATGTGGTTAAAAAGTTGTGAATTTCATAAAATATGTAATTAAAATTAATTATTAATTTTAACTTAAATTAAAATCGAAATATTTATTTCTAATAAGCAGGGGCTAAGTATTTTACATTAGTCGTGAACTTGATGAATTTGTGGAGTTTGCATGCGTGTTTATCTTTAAAAGTGCATAGTTTTGAAGATTGACAACAAGAGTCATTATATACCAATTTTAAAGAATGAAAATTCCCAAGGAATAATTATAAGGTAAAACATTGGAAAAAGGCTAAGTACACTTACAACCCTCTCACAAAATGTGGGGCCCACGAGCCCCACGCCTTAATGTGAGAGGGTTGTCATAGTTGTTGGAGACAACTTATAAAAATGATTATGTAAGGGTTGATTTTTGATATATTTGTTTGACTAGTTTTAACCCGTAAGAGCGTGATCAAAACACAATTTATATTAATGAAAATTTGGATAGAGTTTCGGTATAAAGATTATGCAAAACAAGGATTAAGAAGAAGTAGAAATAGAGAATAATTTAAGGCGAGATGTTATCTCTTTCCTTAAGACAAATTGCCTCGCTACGGTGCTCACGGTGAATGATACTTGTCTCCCAAGATATAATGAATTCACAACTTGTGGTAGCAGCACTTCAAACCACAAGAAACCGACGAACTTTTGACAAAATTTCCCCTCTACAAAGGAAATGTATGAAATGTTATAGAATTAGAAAGAAGAGAATTGTAAGAGAAAAATGAATGCTCAATGCAATTGATGTACCCAAAATCATGTCCATAGGGTTCTATTTATAGATGTAGAAAGGGTGCAAATGAAATAGTGTGGGCCAAAACATGCATCCTTTCAAAAAATTGTAACACTTCATTTCTTCTAACTTTGGTCCGCAATTTCTCATTCATCCGGAACTGGTTTCGAGATTTCAAATATACCACGACGATCTACTCGACGAGTAGAATAAGTTAGTCTATTTACTTTTGTAATTTGACCATCGAATCAAGTCCGAATATTTTGTCGAAGTTGACACGTAGTCACACCTTTTCATTTTCCACTTTTTACACACCTTTTCATTTAATATTTAAACCAATTCCTACAATTCCCCATATAAATGAAAATTCGGGTATGTATATGCAAATGCGATGATATGATCCAATGTAGAGAGGGTGCGAAAAAATATTGCATTAGGGATGGTGGCTTCTGGCCTTGAACTTCCCTTAGTGAAATACTATTGAACTTACTCGACTAATTGGTGAACCATGGGTCTTGAACCACTCAGCCTTTGGTGCAAGTTAATACAACAGTACTCACACAAATATCTTCCCTATCATGTACTTAGTTCTCATGACTTGGTTCATTTTGGCCCTGAACCCTTCTTGCTTTCATAAGTGTTTAAAGAATTCAAACCTTAAACAATTCTTATCGAAATGGCCCCACTTCACATGCCCTGCTCCACTTGACTCAATCAAGATATATGAATCATTAAAAGATAATCTTAGCCTTTATTTACTCTGCAGAAAACACTTTAGTATCGTAGGAATGAGTTAGGAATTCTAATTTCTTAAGTGCTTCATGGAATTTTCACAACTTAGTTGTCCCTTTGAACCAAGATCTTGGGATCTCCAGTCAACAAGGTAGGGTTATCATTACAAAAACTCTTACGTAGTAGGCTTTAATCCCATTCCTCTCGATAGGCAACGCATTTGATCTCTAGGCAAATTTTTCGTCAGTGGATCCACAATATTCTCCTTTGATTTCACATAATCAATGGAGATAACGCCATTTGAGATCAGTTGCTTAATGGTGTTGTGTCTACGACGAATATATCTAGACTTACCATTATACATGCTGCTTCGAGCCCTTCCAATTGCTGATTGACTATCACAATGTATACTTATCACAGGTACTGGCTTGGGCCAACATGGAACATCTTCTAAGAAATTTCGAAGCCATTCTGCATCTTCTCCAGCTTTGTCCAAAGCAATAAACTCAGATTCCATCGTTGATCGAGTTATGCACGTTTACTTTGTTGATTTTCATGATACAACAGCTCCACCAATGGTGAATACGTAACCACTAGTGGACTTAGAATCCTTCATATCGGATATCCAATTTGCATCACAATATCTTTCTAGTACCGTAGGATATTTTGTGAAGTGTAATCTATAGGTTAGGGTATACTTCAAGTACCTTAAAACCCTCGTTAAAGCCTTCCAATGATAACGGTTTGGATTACTTGTAAATCTACTAAGTTTATTCACCGCAAAAGTAATATCTGGTCGAGTGCAGTTTGTAATATACATAAAACTGCCAATTATTTGTGAATACCTTAGTTGTGATATGCTTTCTCCCGTATTCTTAACTAAGTGCATACTTGGATCAAGAAGAGTTCTCGCAGAACTTTCCTCAAACACGTCAAACTTTTTAAGTACTTTTTCTATGTAGTGAGATTGTGAAAATACAATTTCATCCTACGTTCTAGAGATTTTAATCCCTAAGATTACATCTGCCACACCCATATCTTTCATATCGAAATACTTTGTTAGCATCTTTTTGGTGTTAAGCAACATTTCGTGACTATTGCTCATTATTAACATGTCGTCCACATATAGACAAACAATTACATAGGTATAAGGTGTATGTTTAATATATACACATTTGTCATATTCGTTGATCTTGAATCCATTTGACAACATTATTTTGTCAAACTTTTGGTACCATTGTTTAGGAACCTGTTTTAATCCATACAAGGACTTAACAAGTTTACACACTTTGTGTTTTTTGTTAGGAGAAACGAACCCTTCAGGTTGGTCCATGTAAATTTCCTCTTCTAACTCACCGTTTAGGAATGCTGTTTTTACATCCATTTGATGAATCTCAAGGTTGTGTATTACCGCAATTGCAATTAACAACCTTATCGACATGATTTTAGTCACGGGTGAGTAGGTATCAAAGAAATCAAGTCCTTCCTTTTGCCTATATCCTTTAGCAACCAATCTAGTCTTATATTTATCAATGGATCCGTCAGTTTTCAATTTCTTTTTGAATATCCATTTGCATTCTAAAGGCTTGTTACCCGGAGGTAAATCAACCAACTCTCATGTATGGTTTTGCATTATATAATCTATCTCATTATTAATAGCTTCTTTCCAATGCGGTGCTTCCGGTATAGACATTGCTTCATCAAAAGTCTTTGAATCATCCTCTACCATATAGGTTAGAAAATTTGGGCCAAATGTCTTAGAAGTCCTAGCCCTTTTACTACGCCTTAATTCTTCCTCATTTGAAATTCCATTGGTAGTTTCATATGTTCTCTTGTTAGAACTCGTATTTTCCTTATTTTTGCAAGGAAAAGTGTTTTCAAATAATGTCACATTCCTTGATTCAATTATGGTCCCTTCGTATAAGTCTTGTATTTCGGATTTGTGTACAAGAAATTGATATGCACTACTATTATTGGCGTATCCAATAAATATGCAATCTATTGTTTTAGGAACGATTTTTACTTGTTTAGGCTTAGATACCTCAACTTTAGCCAAACACACCCACACTTTCAAGTATTGGTAGGATAGATGATAGCCTTTCCATAGTTCATATAGTGTCTCTTCCATTTTCTTAAGAGGTATTTTATTAAGAAGACTATTTGCCGTTAAAATAGCCTCCCCCCACATGTTCTGTGGTAAACCCGAACTTATTAACATGGCATTCAACATTTCTTTAAGTGTTCGATTTTTGCATTCTGTAACACCATTTGATTGAGGACAGTAATGTGCCGTTGTTTGATGAACAATTCTATGTTCAGAACAACAGTCTTCAAACGGTGCTCTATATTCACCTCCTCTATCACTACGAATATTTTTTATTCGTTTTTCAAGTTGTGTTTCAACTTCAGCCTTATAGGTTTTGAATGCATCTAAGGCATCGTCTTTACTTCTCAAAAGAAAGACATAGCAATACTTTGTACAATCATAAATAAATGTCACAAAGTATTTCTTACTACCTTGAGTTTGTACAAATTTTAGATCGCATATATCGCTATGGATCAATTTAAGAGGGGTTGTGTTCCTTTGTATTGAATGGAACGGTGTTTTAGCCAATTTTGCTTCAACACATATTTCACATTTATGATTAGGATTGATTTTATGCACCGGAATTAAACTTTGATTTATTAGTTTGCGCAACGATTTGTAATTCACATGTCCTAATCAACTATGCCACAAACATGAAGGTTCAAGCAAGTAAACATAATTTATAGTTTTATTCATAACGACTTGCTTCGGTACAATTGTAAGAATGTTCAACTTGAACATTCCATCACACATGTATCATTTCCCTACATACATCTCATTTTTAGACAGCACAAACTTATCAAATACAAATACAAGTTTAAAACCATTCTTGCTAACTAGAGACCCGGAAACTAAATTCTTTCTTATATCCGGCACATGCAGGATGTTGTTGAGGACGAGTTCTTTCCCGGATGTCATCTTCAAAGTGACTTTGCCTTGTCCTTCAACTTTGGGACTTGCAGAATTTCCTATGTATAGTTGTTCCCCATTCAATTCTTGATAGTTGGAGAACATCCCCTTGTCCGCACACATATGGCGGGTAGCGCCGGTGTCAATTCACTATTCTCTAGTATTTCCAATCATGTTGCATTCAGACACTACTGCAGATAAACTCACTTCTCGTAGTCCATCAGATAGAGTGTTATTTGCAATCATGTGGACTTGAACATTCTTCTTTAACTTTCGACATTCACTTGAATGATGTCCAGCCTTGCCACAGTTGTAACAATTCCCTTTGAACTTCTTAACCTTCGTGGAATTGTCTCTTCGCGGTGCATAATTAGGAGCCTTTCGTTTCTTGTTTGTTGCCTTTGGTTCCATTTCAACAAAATTTGCACCATCTTGATCAACCAGCCTCCGTTCGGTTTTTTGATTGCCCTCTTCAATCCTCAAGCGTACAATCAATTCTTCCAAATTCATTTTCTTGCATTTGTGCTTGAGGTAATTTTGAAATCTCTACATAGGAGGGAGTTTCTCAATAATGGCAGCCAATTGGAATGCTTCACTCAATTCCATTTTCTCGGCGTGGATGTCGTGTAACAAGACCTGAACATCTTGCAATTGATTAATTACGGTTTTCGAATCCACCATCTTGTAGTCCAAAAATTTGCCAACAATGAACTTCTTTGTTTCGGCATCCTAGGTCTTGAACTTTGTCTCCAAAGAATCCCACAATTCCTTGGCTGATTCCTTTGAACTATACACTTCATATAGTGTATTATCCAATGCGTTTAGAATATAGTTCTTGCATAGGAAGTCTGAGTGTTTCCATGCATCCAAAGCAATAATCGATTCATGATTATGTTCTCCTTCTTGTACAGCCGATGCAGTTTCCTTTAGAAATTTAACCAAATTAAGAGTGGTGAGATAAAACAACATCTTTTGTTGTCACCTCTTGAAGTCTACTCCTGTAAATTTTTTCGACTTTTCCCCATGTGGGATAGTAGTATTATCCAACGGTATGGCCACGGGTGGTACCACATTATTGTAACCATTTTGACTTGACGAAGTCCTGATGGTAGTCAATTCTGTTACACAAACAGAAATTCAACAAAATGATGATAATATCGATGGAGATAGTACACAAAGCACTATTCAAACAAAGTAATATTTGTCCACAATCAACCATAAAGACACACAAATTTGTCTTAAAATTGTTGGAGACAACTTATAAAAAGGGTTATGTAAGGGTTGATTTTTGATTATTTGTTTGACTAGTTTTAACCTACAAAAACGTGATCAAAACACAATTTATATTAATGAAAATTTGGACAGAGTTTCGGTATAAAGATTATGCAAAACAAGAATTAAGAAGGAGTAGAAATAGAGAATAATTCAAGGTGAGACGTTATCTCTTTCCTTAAGACAAATTGCCCTGCTACGGTGCTCACGGTGAATGACACTTGTCTCCCAAGATACAATGGATTCACAACTTGTGGTAGCAGCACTTCAAACCACAAGAAACCGATGAACTTTTGACAGAATTTCCCCTCTACAAAGGAAATGTATGAAATGCTATAAAATTAGAAAGAAGAGAATTGCAAGAAAAGAATGAATGCTCAATGCAATTGATGTACCCAAAATCATGTTCATAGGGTTTTATTTATAGATATAGAAATGGTGCAAATGAAGTAGTGTGGGCCAAAACATACATCCTTTCAAAAAATTGCAACACTTCATTTCTTCCAATTTTGATCCGCAATTTCTCATTCATCCAGAATTGATTTCGAGATTTCAAATATATCACGACGATCTATTCGACGAGTAAAATAAGTTAGTCTATTTACTTTTGTAATTTGACCATCGGATCAAGTCCGAATATTTAGTCGAAATTGACACGTAGTCACACCTTTTTATTTTCCATTTTGTACACACCTTTTCATTTAATATTTGAACCAATTCCTACAATAGTTGCTGTCAAAGCAACTGTACCCATAGCAAGCTTGAAAACTTAGTGTGTTTGAACTACATTATTTTGAAAGAATATATTTTGGAATAGTAGATTGATAGAGAATGCGTGGTTAAAAAATAAGGAAAAGTTTTGAATTTACATGTAATATTATTTTATTGAAAAATGTGTAGTTGAAATGATATTAAACCCTTTTTTGTTTCTCATTCTTTTCCATTAAAATAAAAAATATGATCATTATTCATCACATCAAGTCACCAAATTTGAATTTCTATCTCTTGTATGGAGTCCATAACGATTATATTTTTCTATTTCATTTTTACAAAAATTAGAAACAAACGCCCCTTGAATCACTGTATAAAAATGTGGCTCAAACATGGCCTTAATTGTATTTTTTACTTCTATTAAGTTCTGCTTGGACTTGGTTGAAAAATGGGGAGCTGATCCCACACTAACTGAAAAACTGGGCAGACTATAATTTGCACCAAAAAAATGGGGTTAAAAGATATGATTAGTGAATTGCTTACACGCACAATGATTAATCGATTAATCATAACCTATAAGATAGTCAAAGGGGAGAATAGTAGTCATATTAGAGAGACGTATCAATATTGCCACAAAATTTTCAATTATTTTATTTTGAAATAACTTTTTTTTTTTTTTTTTTTTTT
>NW_019253548.1:19076-26321 GCF_002742605.1 Olea europaea var. sylvestris
GACTGGGTTACAAATTGTAGTATTCACAGTATCACGCGAAAATATGGATTGAGATCAAATTGTTAAGTTGTAAAATGCAAATTAAAGAAATGAAAAAATGGGATAAAAGTATAACCGGTAAAAATCTGGAAAAAACAAGGAAGCAAGCAACTCAGATGACAGTCCCATGGGGAGTGGTAGATTACCAGAAACATTCGCATTGTCTTTCATCTTTAGATTTGCCAAACGGAGCTAAGGAAACAAAACAAAATGCTAAAAAAGGTTTAGCGATTTGACAATGTAATCTCCTGAAAAACAAATTACAAAATCCCTTATCAATTTTGGGAACAAGACTCAACAACACTTAACCTTCTTTGCCTCCACAAATTGGCTTCTGGCATTAGCCTTTCCGCTGTTCTTGCTGGTTCTGATTTACTCCTTGTAAGTAGTAAAGGATGCGATGCAACACCTCCCACAGTTGAATTCAATTTTGTAACATTATTTACTGAACCTTCAAAATTTTCAACTTCATGGTTGTTTCTTGACTCTACTGCCACATTTTCACGAGGGTTTTTTAATTCTCGAAATTCATGCTTCGTTTTTGCTTCCTTATCAGTATTATTTTCTGTTTCTGGCGTAGCTAATGGGGCAGATCCCCTGAACCGGCTGGCCAATGATGAAGACCTACAAGGAGTAGATCTGCACCTAGTCAAAAGGAAAGCGTTCTTGGGTGGAGAAGAAGAATCAAGAAAATTTCCTTTATTTTCTTGAATTTGGGCTTCAAGGATTTCGTGATTATTATCAACATGTGGAGAAGAAGAACCAAGAAAATCCACTATATTTTCTTGAATTTGGGTTCCAAGAATTTCATTAGTACCCACATGTGGAGTAGTGGAACCAAGAAAATCCACATTATTTTCTTGAAATTGAGGTCCAAGAATTTCACAATTAGTACCAATATGGTTTTGAATATTCTGACTTGTCTGAATTGGTTCAACTCCAAAAGAATCCTCTCCGGTATCAGACTTCTTGCAACATTCAGATCGAGAAAACAAACCGCATTTGATAAAAAACCGGCGGAGGGGCTCTGGTTTATGAAATCCTGAAGTAAAATTGTGAAAGTCAATTTTCTTGAACCACCAGCAGAGGCAGCTTGTGGTGGTGGCACCGCCAGTTTTCTTAGGCCGTGAGGATTTTGAGGACCTTTTAACTCGAACTTGACCAATGCAAGTTACTTTAGGTGAGGATGGTTCTATCGCTGCTTCTATCGCTGCTGCATTCTTTTTACTGCGCAAGTAAAACATTGGGCTTGCACGTGACCTGCCTCTGCTTCTACTGCCGCCATTGCTCCTCAAGAACATCAACAATGGTGGTGGAAATTTCTCTGCTCTGCTTGGACTTGAAACTGACTTTGATGAAATCTTCATTATATGCTAACAATGGTATTCAATCTACTGTTTATAGGACTAGTTTTTGCCAGGTTGCCATTCCTCTCTCTTTTGTTTTTTATAATTACAGGTGACTCTTTTATCTTCTAGTGGTTTGGGGGTTTCTTTTGGTTGCTCTTATGGGAAAGAGATTGGGATTGATGGGAGGGTAGTAGGCAATAAGCTATCTCTTTCGTGACGGTATTATTTTCTATTCTCACGAAGATATGATATATCTGGTTCAGTTGTTATTTGTGTAAGAGACGGCATTACTTACAATAGAAAATTGTGATAAAGTGGACATAACTTTCACATAGAGAATTAAATCGGATTTAGGACACAAGCATTTGTGCACGGATGGGTGAATCAGACAATAGACTTTTAATTTCAGGTTTGTTTACGTCTGCTTGGTGTTGCACCTCTTTTTTCAATGGGACCTTTTGCTTCCATTTAACTTTTTCATTACTTTTTTCCGACATGAAATTTTTCATATGCTAGTTGTACATTTATAGTTGACATTATGGATGACATTGTGTAATGTGTGAAAAATGTGCCATTGATATGCACAAGTTTTGTTAAAATCAATGGCCCAAAGTATTACCACGTCAAACAATATCATTCATGATGTCAAATTTAGTATACTTGTAACAAAACTAAAATTACAATAAATTTGAGTTGTATGTGTATATATAGATTCTATGTGCTTTTAAGTGCAAAAATGATGAGAGCGAAGTTAACTTGGATCGAGTCTTCCTTTGAGGGATAGGGTTGAAATTATATAAAAGAAAAAAGTGCAGTAAATATCGAGTAATGACCTCCGCCGGAGGTTGTTGGAATCATCATGTACGATTATGCACACACATTTTCAGAACAAGGGAATGGATGGTGCAAAAATTTGGTTGGTTCCTATTTTGTGAGATTGGATGGGTCATGGGTGATTGGTACTTCTTTTCAAAGTAAGAGACATTATCACCAAATTTATTTATACTTCACCAATTTTGGTAATCTTGACATGATTCATTCTATCAGTGAACTGTGAATCGAATCCAGTTATAGAAGTGGACCATTGATCACTCTCCTATTGATTATTCTTGGTAAGCAAATTTTATCGTGTTTTTTGGTAAGTAGACCAAACCATGATGAAAGATCAAAGAAAAAAAAATGAATTAAAAGTTTATTAATTATGTGTATTAGACACGTGTTCTTGTTCAGACTTCAAATCAAATGGAAAATTTGCAGGGATGCATGCATTTCTAGTTGGAGGGCCCACATTGCCATCACTCTCTCGTTAACGACCTGTTATTTACATCGTCAAGAGGCCTTGTCCGCTCTGTAGTTGGAAAGACACGAAATATTTACCATTCGAAAAGAGAAAAAAGTGGAGTCTTTGTCTAAAGAAATTCGTTGAGAAAGGGTGAATCCCAGCCAGGTTTTTCCCCACTAACTAATTACGACCAATGAACAAACTTGGTTGACGAACATAGTTTATGTGCCATCGTACTCTTCTGAAGTCTCATAAATGACATGATATCTTGATTTGTCAAGACGTTGTGCCAGCAGCAAGCCAGCCCAACTGTAAAGTTGTTCGTGCACGGCTATGCTTGAACCAACACGATACCTTTTGTAAGTTTATCGAGCTGGCATGGCATGGTTAAAATTATCTAAGATCCGTAAAGTTCAGGTAATGCTTGGTCTATGGAATTTCACTTTTATGCTTAAGGTTTTTTCCCTTCTTGTAAATAAACAAGTCCTGGTATATTAGTATCAAACCCAGCTTCAAGAGCGAATTAACCTATGTACAACCCGTGTCAGGTTGCCTTGTGGCTAGAAGCAAACTCCTACCTACCAGACCATCAGTCATGAGTAGAATGACACACTTTGACGCCTCTATTCAAGGAAAAGAATTGAATCGAGGAAAAAAAAATGTATAAATTTAGTCAATGTCGAATAATAACTTCAATTACACATACATATAATCACATCTCATTATTATTCACACATTTTGTGGAGTTGCCATTATTCATTTCACTATTCCTATTTATAAACCATTATATATTTGCCAAATGGAGGCTAAAAAAACAATGTAATTCTAAGTTTTCTTCCTTTGAAGCTTATAAAAATTTGCAGATATCTTTAAAACATTCTGAATAAGGCCTTGTATTGGTGTCTTATGCAACAAATTAAGTTCACGTTTGATCCCCGTTCTTTAAAGTTCATTTTCATGCACACATCCTTTTAATAAAATAATTTTGCACATAAATTTAAAATTTCCTACTTTATAATCATACAATTTCCAAAAAGATCACTTTTTGTAATATATATATATTTTTTAAAATGGAATTCAAAGAGCGGTTAAGTGTCCCATGTGCTATACATTCACTCAAGAAAAAGGTGAAAATCAGTGAATAAATAGGGGAAAAAAACAAAAAATCTGACAAAACTTGAATAATTTTCAAAAAGGCAACTCTAGTGGGCTCTTCATCTTCTTCACAATGGTGCAGATTGGAAAAAATAGCCAATGAGACTTTGTGTCAATTATTCTTTGGGAGGCCACATGCAATCCAATAATTTTAATAGTATCATCAACAAAAAGACAAAAAGTCAACTAAGGTTTCAGAAATCATTTCTGGCACTCAAATAAGAAAGCGGGAAAGGGGCAGAAAGTCAATTGGGAATCATCCACTGGGTCCTAGGGAGATTAGAACATCTCTAGTAGACTAGGAAAAATGGGAAGTTTGATCACAAATAATTTACAATGTTTGAATAAAATTTATAAATTCATTCAAAATTAAGTGATGAACGAGGGAAGATAGATATATGATTGAGTTTGATCTCTAGGCGTCGGTATTTTTAATTTTTGGATAAGTAATAAAAGAAGAACAATTCCTCTAAACTATAAATTTAAGTTGTTAACCTCTTATTTTAGTGAGGAAAAATACATGTTCCTTAACTAGAGATGATTTCATTTAACGGGAATAAACAAAGGGAAAAACATTAAAGTGTTTTGGTAAAATTACCTACTGTGTAGTAAGTTGAATACTAGAAAGTTTAGGTGATTTTGGTTGGGGGCGATGGAAGGGCTTGGAGTTGGATACAGCTCCTTTTTACATTTTTCTTGTCAAAATCAAAACTATATAAAGAAAAAGAGTTCCATTGTCGGGAATCGAACCCGGGTCTCCTGGGTGAAAGCCAGATATCCTAACCGCTGGACGACAATGGATTTTTTACCTTCAATTCTTCTAGTTATTACTTGAAATTTCATCAATCTATATGAGACATTTCCATCAAATGCAGAGAGAAAATGCTGTTGATAACTTCCGGTCTGGTAAAACATGGGTTTTGATCGCCACCGATGTTATTGCCCGTGGCATGGATTTCAAAGGTGTCAGTTGTGTGATCAACTACGATTTTCCAGATTCTGCAGCTGCTATATTCACAGGATTGGTATGTAATTTATCCTTGAAGTACTTCTAGCTAGTGCAATTTTGGGTGTTAAATTACCTGCCTATTTTCTTTAACTCGAAATATCATTTATTTGCCTCAAGCATCAATTTCTGGTGGTTACTGAAACTCAGTTTTACCAACTGCCAAACAGGCCGTTCTGGTGGAGCCGGGAGGAGTGGAGAGTCCATAACTTTATATACAGAAGCCGATGTTCCATTTTTGAGAAACGTAGCCAAGGTCATGGCTGATTCTGGTTGTGAGGTACCCTCATAGACACGGCCGGTCCTGTGATTGTCGGGGCCTGAGACGAAGTCCGTAAATTAGGCTAAGACCAAATCAACGTAAATGCAAAATTCAACACCCATTGCTAACTTAGTATATTGTATATGATACTAGAGTATTACACGATTACTTACACAACTAGCTATGAGGTTACGAACCGAGGTGGGGGGGGGTGGGGAGAGAAGAAAGGGGAAGGTCTTTCTTTTTATGGGCTTGATTTTGAACAAATTCTAAAATGATAAAAAAAAAAAAATTGTTTTATTGTTCCTGATGCACCAATGTTACATGATGCAAGCAAGAAGTTTGGCCCTTGCAAGTTTACAATCTGAGAGGATTGAATGTGCTCCTGATTGACATGATTATAAATTTATAATGAGTCCTATACTAAGAGTTTATTATAACTACTTGGCTATGAACTGCATTAACATAATTCTGCAGACTTATGAGGCATTTTGGGGGTTAAAATTAGTTTATGAGGGTTTTATTACCATCGGGCTTGATTATGCTTTTTTTTACCTCAGTTTTCGGACTGTTGTCAAATGCTTTCTCTTGCGATTTACAGTGCTCCTCTATTTTTATTTTTTCTTTTCATCCTTTTCTACTATTTTTGTTCCTAGAGCTGCTATTTATTTTTATGCTTAAGCCTTATTGAGAAAGAGATAAAGTAAGTATAGCAGGTGATTTCAAATTTTCAATAAGTGAAAATCATCTTTTGAACTTTTCCATTCTGGCCTCCGTCTTTAAGACATTGAATGGAGGCTACTCATATCAAACAACATTAGTATATCTTATTCTACTGTCAATATGATGCCCTGTCAACTGATTACTGCATTTTTTGTTATGGTCATCACTTCTATGATCGTCCCTAGAAATACACTAAGCACAAAATAAACAGGTAAGAATGACATGTCAATGAATTATGAGTGAAGGTGCAAGGAACAATACATATATAGAAGTACAAAACTTGATCTTTGGATCGAAATCAAAAGGAAAAGATTCAGCAATTAAGCTAACACACTGCTAGTAGTAGATTCAGATAAATCAACAGACAGAATGGCTTGCAATTAAGCATTTGTTCAAGTATTAAAAACACAAAACCCTCCTCCTTACTCCGGGCTTGGGACCGGCTGTGAGATGCTCAAGGTCACATGACACAGGCGGAGTTAAAACCTTTTTTTTTTTTTTTTTTTTTTTTAAAGTCAACCATAGCATACTGGCCTACCCTTTTTACTGGATAACAATAGCAGTTTTGTAAACAGAACTTGTAGAGGTGAGTGTTTTCGACTCATCAATCTTACCTTGATCTCTTCAGCTTCTGAAATTTTAGCTTCGAAGTCCATTCCGAGCAAGTCAAACTAACTAATCATCTAGATCCTCATTAGCATCCAAGACTTAGTCAGGCATTTTGTCGCAATCAATTACTTTTACTCTAGCATTGAGGTAGCCTCCACCAGAGTAATAATTTCCTACATACTTCATATACATAGATTTTAACCACTCAATGCTGACTTTCACTCATTAGTGAGGGTAGCTTTTTCCATAAGTCGGTAGTTTTCACTCTATCACTGAGGTAGCCCTCTTTCCCGGTAGATTATCCTCTATATATTTGTGATACATAGGCCCAAATTACTCAAGACTGACTGTCACACATCAGTGTAGGTAACTTTTTCCGAGATTTCAGATGGTAGCTTTCACTCGTATCACTAAGGTAGCCTTCTTCATTGGTAGACTATTTATTTGAAATACACAGGATCAAATTACTTAGGGTGACTTCACACATCAATGCAGGTAGCTGTTTTCAACTGGACTAGCCTACCTAGTGCAATGTCTTTTTTTGGAACTGTAGTTAGGAACAGAATCTTAGTTCACAGTCAATGCTTAGTTTGGACTTCTCAACTAAAATAACTTCTACCTTAGATTTCAGAATAGGACTGTGAATTACTGATCCCCTAGAACACTTAAGGTCACAAGTTCAAGGTCCATTAGATGAATTTTTTAAAAGCTGGTTAAGTTTCTTAGAATGGTGTTTAGATGGTTACTTTGGTTTAGATGGTTACTTTGGTTCAGAAGTGTTATTTAAGACAATTCTATAGTTCAATCTTATGTTCTTCAA
>NW_019253548.1:26529-42258 GCF_002742605.1 Olea europaea var. sylvestris
AAAAAAAAACATTTTTTTTTTTTTTTTTTTCTTTTTTTTTAATTCCCCCCCCCCCCCCCCCCCTTCTTTTTTTTAGATTTTTCAGTTTTCTTTTTTTATTTTTTAGATTTTTCATTTTTATGATATTTTCAGTTTTCGATTTTTCACTTTTTTTTTTTGATTATTCATTTTTTTTCTTTTTCTTTTTTTTTTTCCTTAGATTTTCCAATCTTTACTCGAGGCCACCTACGGAGTTAAACAAGGACAAAAAAATTTCTATTGGTACGCTAGTTAAAAAATGATTTTAAAAAAAGAAAAAAAAAACTCTATTCAAATAAGGGAACGATATATACCTTCACTACGGTATATATAACGGACAGACAAGGGGCGCAATCGGCGGCAAATTGCATCCACTGTTGTTATTAGTTGGTGGAGTCATCTTGATCACGTTGAACCCTTTTAATATTTTCGGCATGTGAATCTTTCGTAGCCACTTTCGCATCTTTGAAGGTTTTTTATTCATTTTGGGTGCAGAATGTTGTGGTGAATGACCAAGGAGAGGTGCGGTACCGGAAGTTGTGGAGGATGGCGATGAAGACGGTGAAGATGGAGATATTTTCGCGACATCTAAACAAGATAGATTGGCATTAGAGTGGGGGAAAAAGAAAGAAACAAGATTCAAGAAATCGAATGTAAACCAAAAAATAAGGGTCAAGAAACTGAATGTAAATCAAGAAATAAAGATTTAATATCGTACTTAAGCAAGATGGATTAGCATAAATAAAACAAGATTCAAGAAATCGAATGTAAACCAAAAAATAATGATCAAGAAATTGAATGTAAACCAAGAAATAAGAATTTAACATTGTACTTAAATGAGATATATATATATATATATATATTAAAGAAATCAAATGTAAACCAAGAAATAAGGATTTAATGTCGTACTTAAACAAGATACAAGAAATCGAATGTAAACCAAGAAATAAGGATCAAGAAATTGAATGTAAACCAAAAAAATATGGATTTAACAAGATGGATTAGCATAAGTAAAACGAGATACAAGAAATCAAATGTAAACCAAGAAATAAGGATCAAGAAATTGAATGTAAACCAAAAAATAAGGATTTGTACTTACCTTTCAAGTTCGGCAATGGAAGTTTTTTGCGGGGTGCGGTGGAGTAGGATGAAGGTGGTATAATCACCATGTTTGTGAAATCAAATCTAAGCAGAAGTGTTTCTGATTTGTGCGAGAGAGAACGAGAATGACAACAAAAGTGAAGATTGGATGTTTGAGAGAGAGCGAGACTGACAATAGAAGTGAAGATTGGAGTTAAGAAGTGTTGAAGTGAAGGGTATTTATAAGCCCTCTTTGTGGCTTTCAACTGTGGGTCCACGTGAGTTCTATAATTCTATTCCTCAATTTCTTTCCTTTCCGATGAAAGTGGTAAAATTTAGGAAAAAGTAAATGGTACTCCAATTCTAGTTATCTACGTTATATTAAATTTAAATTAAAAAATATATATCATTTTTATAATAAAATTGAACTTTTACTTTTACACAAAGAAGTTCAAAATGGTACCAAAGAAATCATTCATCTATAGAACTTTTATTTAATTCGTTAAATTAGTAACTATAGATAAGAAATGATTACGTGTGTGAGCACCCATGACATTATTTTTTCGAAAATATTTGGTATTTTCTTTTTAATAAAAAAATACTTAACAAGAAATTAACATAGCCCTTTTTTGAAAAGGTATCCAAAATATATTTTCTTCCTCTTCAATGATTTTTTCCTTAACTCAATTAATTATTCGATCAATAAAATGAATCAAATCATATTTTATTCTGATTTTTTTTTGGAATTATCGAAAAAAAAAAAATCTTTGCCCCACATCGTCCATATTATTTTGTCGTGATTCATTTAGGAAATTTTATGATTAATCAAAAAAATTGAGTGGCTAATAATATCAATATATAGAGCGGGATGATGTTTTATTTAAAATCCAAGAACTACAAGCAAAATTGTGGTTGTGTAGAATTTTTAGATTTGATTGTAAAAAACAAACTGCTCTATCCATAATCCATCACAAAATTGAAAAAAGACATAAAAAGAATATAATTTTATGATTTACAACAAGAAAAAAATGAAAAAATAAACTCCATTTAGGAAAAATCATCGATCAGCCTCCCCATATTATGAGTTTATGCTATGCTAGTTTTACTTGTGGAGTTGGGGTGCGGCTTCAAAACCCAAATCTATGATATTTCTATTTCACGTCACATGTTGAAGCACTTTTTTATAGAGATAAACGCGCTTTTATGATTTAAAAATATGGAGATTCCATAGCAAAACTTTGGAGCAGCCCTCTTGAGGAATTCCCTTCAGCTTGGTATCCTCTTCAAGAACCTCCTTTTTCACGAATTTGAGTATATTCTGCAAGTAAATTAAAACCAATAAATTCACATTTGCAATAGATTTAATCTCGTTCTACCCTTCACTACATTACCCAAAGATACATCAAAGTATAGAAACACGTCAAAATAAAACATTAATTGAAAATATATTTATTAAAACATCTGATATCATAAACGAGCTTGAGTTATTAAGATATATACCAACAACTGAATTTATTACGTGACGACTTGTAATTTACCTGTGAGTCACGTTGAGCAGATGAAGTGCGCCCCCATCTTTCTGGATCCCAAAGAATAGAGCTATTGAATGCGAAACTTGAAATATGAATTGGAAGTGTAGTTGTTGTATCTGTTGAATTTTCCATTTTCTTCAAATGCCACCCTATAACTTCTGACGAATCACATACAGGTCCTTCTATAGTTACCTTCTTTTTGTTGGCATATAGTTTAGCTATTGGCCATGTCCCAAATGCCCTGAAATATAATCCTCTAGGCTTTAATTAGTAATAATCTTAATAGAAGTTGCAAGATTGAGAAATGATGAAGAAAACATACTCTATTGCTCTAATCTCTTGGAAGAAGCTAAGATCATATACATTTGAAAGTGAGGCAAAATGCACAATTCCATTCAGCCTATGATGCTCAATGTGATTAAGAGCAAGGTTTCTTTGATGATCCATTTCAGCATGTATATCAGTGAAATTCTCCTTGAACACTACATGCCTATACATGATTCCTGTATTTCTTAATATCTCCAAAACCTCTGCAGAATCCGAAAACTGCTCCACGACAATCCACAACAGTGGTTGAGCAACTAATTTCAATGTGTTTGCTAGCCTCCTAAGAAGCACCCCTCGAAGCCTATCCATCTTGCTTGTAGGAGTAACAATTATTACAAGCCTCCTCGGATTTAACTCACCGTTGTTTATTGTTTCTTCTTTGGGGTTTTTAAGGTTTCCTGCATCACGGGATTCCTCTGGTGCAGTAGAGATTGCAGTTTCTTCCAATTCCCTTGTGGTAAAATTCTGTGTTTTCTCAGGGTTTAACACTTCCACAGGCGGTGGTGAAAATTCTAACGGTTTATTCCAGATTGCAACTTCATTAGAAAATATTGAAGACTTGCCTGTTGGAGCAAAGCCTGTGAAGAATCCCATGATGAAACATAACGAGAAATGAACAATAGCTTTCTTCCATAATTGAACCTTCTTTTTTGATCTTTCCAAGGATCCCATATTGATCTGAAGTATTCTAAAATCTGTCTTTTCCAGTATATGTTTCTAATTGCTTTTGTGGGGTTTAATGAAGATATATGATATGGAGGTTATGGTAATGGAAGGAGGCAACAGACAGTCGATTGATATTTCAAGCCTAGATGTTTATGATTGGAGGGTTTGCTTCACAGAGTCATCACTTGAAGTAAAAGAAACAGAAAGAGAATCATGGGAGGAGGACTGAATTGCTTGCTGCACCTAAGGGTGGTTGAGATGCATATTCATCGCCTAAAAATTTGAAGGGGAAAAAATGGAAAAATCAAGTAAAATGTGTGTGAATTGGATGCAAAAGACTCTTTAAAGAGCATTTATACATATTAGAAAATATCTTCAAATTTAGAAAGTAATTTTTTTTTTTTATGTACTCCAACAATGTTCTATATTTTGACTATTTATTTATTTTTTAACGAAAATTTATTAATTTATCTCTCCATCTTTTTTTTAACATAATTTTTTTATATTATTGATGGTCAATCAATTCAAATATAATTTAAATAAGTTAAAGGGAAAATAGTAGCACCGGTCCCAAACATTTGAGTTTTTTGCAGACTTTATCATAACCTTCAATTTATGCTAACGATAATCCCAAACCTTGGAAAACTTAGCACATGGGGTCCAAATTTTGATCATTAGTTGATCAAGAAAATGTCTTTTGACCAAATCTAAAAAGGGCAAAATGGTAAATTTGTCATTATACCACATAAAATAATTAAAAAACGGAAAAGGCCTCACCCCCTCCCCCCCCCCCCCCCCCAAACCCTATCCCCCAACCCCACCCAAACGAAAATTTATTAATTTATCTCTCCATCTTTTTTTTAACATAATTTTTTTATATTATTGATGGTCAATCAATTCAAATATAATTTAAATAAGTTAAAGGGAAAATAGTAGCACCGGTCCCAAACATTTGAGTTTTTTGCAGACTTTATCATAACCTTCAATTTATGCTAACGATAATCCCAAACCTTGGAAAACTTAGCACATGGGGTCCAAATTTTGATCATTAGTTGATCAAGAAAATGTCTTTTGACCAAATCTAAAAAGGGCAAAATGGTAAATTTGTCATTATACCACATAAAATAATTAAAAAACGGAAAAGGCCTCACCCCCTCCCCCCCCCCACTCCCCAATCCTTATCCCCTAACCCAATCCAACCAAATCAACTCGCCACCGTTGGTGCCTTCTTCCACAACCACAACCACTCGTCATCGTCGCTGCTTTCCAAGGGCATTTCGTTGTGAAAGCATTTGCTGGTCCGATGACAAATTCGTTTAATAGATTTACTGGGGATAAAAATCATCCCCAAACACTCCCCAAATAAAAGAGTGAAAGAGTCTCTCAACTACTAAGCCACATTAAGCTTCTCATCCGCCGCAAGACAGTCGTAATGACTATCCTTGATTCTGGGTTCTATTCCTGTTAACCCAAAATTATTTATTAAAAAGTCAAAATCTGTTTGCAATTTGAATTAATTACAATTTTTCGAAACCAGAACTTCTATTGACATTCTTTTTTCTTCTTGAATATTAAATGACTTGATTGGGTAGAGGCATGGAGCGAGTTGGAACTGATTCCCTTTTTTTCCTTTTAGTACTTGGTTTTTGGGACAAGCTTGTTGCCATATAGGCTTAATGAAGGATGCAATGGTGCTCTTCCAGCCAGGGTCGATCCTGTGATTGTCGGGGCTTGAAGCAAATTCCATAAATTAGGCCCTCGAACGAAATCAACATAAATGTAAAATTCAAAAGTATATTATGCGACATATTACTAACTTAAAACTAACATTAAAACAACCATCAAATATATTATAAAAAAGATTTATATTATCATATTTAGGAGACATAGCATATGAGTCTATATCTAATGTCCAGTGATGAACCTAAAAAACAATTACAAAATATCTCAATCATTTCACCATTATTGTTTTCAATATAGTTACTATGTGCGCCTGTACAATTGTTCATTCTACAATAATTAATCATATAAGTCGATCAGACCGCAATTATATAAGTCGATAAGGCTTCAAACATTTTTCAATATCTTCAATAATAAGTTAGGACAAGTCATTGCTTACTGAGAAGTGGAATTTCGACGAAAATTATGAAATTACACCCTTGACAATTCAATCGTCGCAACTCATTAAGTTTGGAATAAAAATTTAAATAGAATCAAAGATTTATACACTACTTAAGATCCTTTTATATTTGTGATCTGATACAAAATTGATTGTGCTTTTTATTTCTAAATAGTTATTATGATAGTTTAACTTACACATTATCAAATTTAAGTAAAATTAAATTTAGAGCATTGTCGCATTGTAAGAAGTTATTCAAATCAATTGATTCAATTCCTACAATTAGTAGATAATCATACATTTAAATGTAGAAATTCATAAATGTGTCTTAACATGCCTTAGGTAAATACAAATTTATGAACAAAACAATGGATAAAATATGGTTTGAACTTTGAAGTGAAGTAACAGATCATGATGTCCAATTGGTAAATGCCTAAATGGTAATCACTAGTTAAAAGAGTGATTCAAGCACTAAGCCTTGCAAATCCACAGTGGCCGGCACCTGTATTGGAGTCTCCACCCACAAATTGCCGAGATTCCTCCCATTATTTAGTGTGTTAACCGATGCCAAACCCATTAGGGCAGTAAAGAGATGCTAAAAATGAATATTAACAAAACTTTAGAAACTAAAATTATGAAAATAGATTTGTTATTTTCATCCTCCGCACCCGCCACTAAAGAACCAAGGCAATGCCAACCTGAATTGTTCACTGCAATTTATTATTTTCGTTTAAGTATCAACCGAATTGTTCGCCAGCAAACAATAATTTTTTTTCTTAATATTAAAAAGGAAAAAGAACATAAAAAATAAAAATTCAAAGAATACCTTGGCACCTTCAAACCTTCTTTCAAAACTACTTGAGCACTAAACAGTCCTTCCAATTCTGCCTCATGCGTCTTCCTCAACTCCCTAATATCACCATTCAAGCTCTCCACGAGTTTATTTATAGCATTTTTTTTAAAAACCTCAGCTGAATCCTCCATTATCATTCCCAAACCATAAGCACTGCCAGACCGAGTCCTTTTGGGCTTCTGATGTGCAGTTATTGTATAAAAGTTACGTCCCCATCCCTTGTTTTTATTTTATGCGAAACCTTATACAAAATATTCTTGACATTACAGTAAATTATGTCCCATTCCCTTCTGCAAGCCTTCTAGGCTTCTTTTGATATTAAAAATAAATAAATTGGTCCCCTTACTATCTTGGGCTTGAGTCGCAAGCCTCATCTGCCTCGCGTCAGAATTGGGCCTGCTTCCAACTACCGCGGCATCCTAAGGGTGGGATGGGAAAGATTAACAGCTCCATTTTCCTTTCACATTTTTTTTAAAAAATATTTTTAATTATAATTATATTACCACTACAAATTTTATTAATGCCTTGTTTGTTATCCTTTAACAAAATAAATTATTTCTACAGTAAAATTTTTCATCACACATTTACACAATAAAATATTCTACACAAAAATCAATAAATTTTTTTTAAAATTTTAATCACACGTTCTCTAAAAACTACCATTCAAAACTCTATATTTTCTCCCAAAATGGGAGACAGACAAGCTCTAAGTGTACTACAATTTTTAGCATTTTTCATATTTACTTAAATAGCCCTAAGTAAAATTACATATTTAGGATTTCAATATACATTTTAATTAAAAAAATTATTATTCCACCACAAAAAATAAATTTAATTTTTTTCTTTTTTTCCCCCTCAACATGTGATAGGGCACAACTTTTCCATTGACGGCAACTTTTGCTTTCTTTCACGGCAGCAAGATAAAATTAAAATATGCCATATTGCCAAAAAAATTAAGTTTATATTTGTTTGTTGCACCGTTGGAGAACTGTGCTTTGTTAAGGTAAAATCATGTTCGTTATACCATGGTCAACCAAATTGCTCAGGGTTTTTTCCTTACACACAAAAATGTTCAGATTCAAAGGTATTGACGAGAGCAAGAGGCAGAACAATTAGGGGTTCATCATCATTACAATGGAAATTTAATGTCTCGTGGGGTTTGCATCTCAACTGCTATTTAAGATAAATACCAGTTTGAACGTATATTTATCCATCATGATTATGAAACCACCAAATGCAGTCTTCAACTACTTAGGAGTAACCGTAGACATGCCTCCAAATATTCATTCAACAATCTTTTGGTCTGTTGAACTTTAGGCGTAACTTATTTTTTCATTTCGAGAGTTTAGCCCTATAACGAGGATAAACCTGAATAAGAAGTACCATACAACCTTTATGTCCCCTAACCGAAATCACAGTTCCTCAATGTTCACTAAATTTAGAAACTGACGTAGCGAAAATATTATAGGGAAGATGAACAGTCATAAATTGAGAAAATTCTCAAGGAAGATTTTATTGAATTCAAGAAATGTTGCCTCAAAGGGCTTACAATTGATTAAATAGAAGAAAAATCTAGGAAAATCCGGAAAATAAAATAAAATAAAATAAAGATATTTTTTTCCAAAAATAGAAAATATGAGATAATTACTAGGATGAAAAATACTTATCTTCAGGATCATCCCCCAACAAACGGAATCTAAATTCGAATTTCATGGAAAGAAATATTGCAAAAAATGAAAATTACCATAAATAGCAAAAACGATTAAACGAGGGCCTAAACGATGGATTTTGCTCGAAATTGGCCTTGCGTCAGGGCCAAAGGCACTGAGTTTTATTCCTTGGCTCGACTCCAATCAAATTAGACTAGCGATTTGCCAAAAAGAGCAAACCTAAAGTCATCATGAAATTATTTGCCCCTTTTTGCCAACTTTTGCCTTGTGATGGTCTCATTTTGCCATGAATTCTAATCCCTTATGCACTCCATCATTCTCCCAGGATGGGAAAAATTCACCCTCGAATTTGACGGGAAAGGAGTTTCATCATCATCATCAGAATTATCACCATGAAATTGCACCAAATGCTTGATATTGAACACGTCGGAGGTACGAATATGGCTGGGCAGTTTTAAACAGTAAGCATTCGGATTGATCTTCTCAAGGACCTCCAATGGACCAATCTTCTTCGCAGTAAGCTTGTATTCATGAGCAGGAACACGATCCATTGTTAACACCGCCCAAACAAACTCACCTACCTCAAACTCAATATGTCGGCGTTTGAGATCCGCAGCACGCTTATACTCAGCGACAGCAGCTGATCATGAGCCTATGAGTGAACCTGCTGCAGTTGTTAAATAAAGTCTTGGGCCTTACCATGCATTTTAACAGAAGTAGAAACTGGAACCAGATCGAGAGGACCACGAGGAACAAGGCCATACACCACCTGGAACGGACTAAAACCTGTACTTCGGTTAACAGCATGATTGTGAGCGAATTCTGCTTGACACAACTTCTGATCCCAAGACTTGATGTGATCACCAACCAAACAACGTAGTAAATCACTTAAGGAATGGTTAACAACCTCTGTTTGACCATCTGTTTGAGGGTGATATGCACTGCTGAAGTCCAGTCGTGTATTCACAAAGTGCCATAAGCTGCGCTAGAATTGGTTGAGAAAACGAGTATCCCGATCGGACACAATAGATGTAGGCAGTCCATGAAGGCGATAAACTTCACGAAAATACAGTAAGGCTACATTGACAGCATCTGTAGTCTTCTTGCAGGGGATGAAATGTACCATTTTTGAAAATCGATCAACCACTACGAAGATTGAATCAAAACCACGCTGGGTCCTGGGAAGTCCCACAACGAAATCCATGCTCACATCTATCCAAGGCTGGGTTGGGATAGGTAGGGGCATATACAAGCTCGCATTGGTCGCTTTGCCCTTAGCTAAGTGACAAACCCGACAACGCTCTACAAACTTGCTGACATCTTTGCGCAATGATGGCCAAAAGTAAGAAGCAACAACAAGCTGCAATGTTCGGTCACGACTTACATGGCCCTCATTATGCAACTCTTGAATGATCTTCAACCTCAAACTACCCTCTGGAACACACAACTGATTGCCATGAAAAAGAAAACCATCAACCCATGTAAACTCCAACTGTACACCCTCCTGCAACTTCTGGACTACATGAGAAAAGTATGGGTCAGTAGCATATAAGTCACACAACCTGTCAAAACCTGGAACCTCCACTCGCATTTCTATAAGGAGCGTTTGGCGCCTACTCAACGCATCCGCAATTTTGTTAAGGGCACCTGCCTTGTGCTTGATCACAAACGTAAACTGCTGTAGATAAGCAATCCAAGAGGCATGTCGAGCAGAAACCTTATCCTGAGTACCAAGGTGCTTAAGGGCATCATGATCCGTATACAAAATGAACTCCTTATGGAACAAATAGTGACGCCAATGTCGAACGGCCTGGACTATTGCATAGAACTCCACATCATAAGTACTATACCGAGACTTCGAGCCAGAAAGCTTCTCACTGAAATATGCAACAGGGCGGTTGTTCTGATTCAGCACACCACCAATACCCACTTTCGAAGCATCACAATGCAACTCAAATGGTTGGGTAAAGTCAGGCAACACCAAAACTGGAGCAGTAGTCAACTTCTGCTGAATCAATTGGAAAGAAGACTCTGCTTCGTGAGTCCACTGAAACCTACCATCCTTCATGCAATCTGTAATTGGTGCCATGATGCTACTGAAATGCAGTATGAACCTGCGATAGAAGGAAGCAAGGCCATGAAAACTCCCTATCTCAGTGACAATCTTGGGCTGTGGCTACTGACTTATCGCCTCTACCTTAGATGTATCAACTGCTAACCCCACCTTCGACACCACATAACCCAAGAACACCACATTATCAATGAGAAAGGAACACTTCTTCACTGCAGCATAGAATTTATCCCTTCGAAGAACTGAAAGAACTTCTCGAAGGTGCCGAACATATTCATCATCGTTAGTACTATAAATTAAAATATCATCAAAGTAGACCACAACAAATTTATCGATGAATAGGCAAAGAGCCTGATTCATAACCTGCATAAATGTGCGGGCGCATTTGAGAGGCCGAAGGGCATGACTAACCACTCGTACAATCCTTCCCTCGTCTTAAATGCGGTCTTCCACTCATCCCCACGTCTGATCCTAATCTGATGGTACCCACTCTTCAAATCAAGCTTACTAAACACACAAGCACCGGTAAGCTGATCCAATAAGTCATCTAGGCGGGGAATAGGAAAGCGGTAACGCACCGTAATCTTATTGATTGCCCTACTATCCACGCACATGCGCCACGTGCCATCCTTTTTCGGTGTGAGAAGAGTGGGAACAGCACAAGGACTAAGACTCTCCCTGATGTGTCCTTTTGCCAGAAGCTCCTCAACTTGCCTGCGCAACTCTTCATGCTTAGTGGGGCTCATTCTGTAATGTGCCCGGTTAGGTAGGGCAGCTCCAGGCACCAAGTCAATCTGATGCTGAATATCCCGTAGTGGTGGTAGTCCATCAGGAAGCTCTTCTGGGAAAACTTCATGAAACTCCTTTAGCAATGGCTGAACTGCGAGAGGGACTTCATGCTTACTGTCAACCGACTTTCCAATCAGCACATACACTACTCCAGACTCCTCCATCTCTGTCTCGAACTTCTTTCTGGTCAGTAAATTGGCATTGTTCCCAACTATCTGTACTGAACCCTTATCCGGAAGTAACACAATTTTCTTTCCCCCAAACAGAAAGTTGTACGTGTTGGTATATCCATCATGCAGTGAGTGCCTGTCAAACTGCCACGGCCTCCCTAATAGTAAATGACATGCATCCATCTCTACTACATCACATAAGACCTGATCCTTATAGGTAGGTCTGATGGAGAAGCTAATTCTAGCACGTTGAGACACTTCTACGTCATTGCCTCTTTTCAGCCAGGCTAATTTATAAGGTTTGGGATGTTTCTCAGTCTGCAAACCCAGCTTCTTAACGATTTCCTCAGCCAAAACATTCTCACAACTACCAGAATCAATAATAAATTTGCACACCTTCCCTCCAACAGTACATGTTGATTGAAAGATATTATTACGCAACCAATCAGTGTTATTCTCCAAAGGAGTCAGGAAACTCCTCCTCACCACCAGTGCCTGACCCACATCACCAACCACAAACTCTTCCTCTTCTGTTACTTCTTCTCCGCCCTCACCATCAAATACAGGTGGACCTTCACAATCGCCATTTCCCTCATCAACAAAGAGTCGCCTGCGCGAATTCTTTGGGCACTCAGACTGCCTGTAGCCTGTAACTCCGCATCTAAAACAACGAATACCAACCCCAGGACGTGTTGGTTGTTGGGCAGGATTTGTTCTAGGAGGACCAGATTGAGTAGGATTACCAGGTCGTGCCACCTGCCGTTGTGAGTTACTAGAAGAACTCCCTACAATGAAAGGACTAGTAGTTTTCCTGGACTGTTGCTTCTCTATCTGTATTGCCCTCTGATGTGCTTCAGAAACTGTCACAAGATCAAACATATTGAGAGTATCCTGTATTTCGGGACGAAGACCACCCACATACCGTGACACCAACTACTCCTCCGTCTCCATCATCTCGTTCCTCGTAATCAACATATAAAAATCAGTGGTATAGTCACTAACCGTTTTCCCACCTTGACGCAGATTTTACAGTTGGTGGTGCATGGTCCGTATATAATTGTAAGGCAGAAATTGTTTCTTCATATGTTTCTTCAATTTGTCCCACAATGCAAGCTTAGGTTTCCCCAGCCTGTATCTTATCACCTTAGTCTGCTGCCACCACGTCACTGCTCGCCCACGAAGCCTCGTTGCAACGAGAGGCACACATTTATCGGCAGGAACCTCTTTAAACTCCAAGACCTCCTCCACTGCAGTCACCCAATCCAAGAATTCCTCTGGACTCAACCCACCATGAAATTCTGGAATATCCACCTTAAATCCTGATTCCCAACGTCGGTTGTCCTCCTGACCACCCTTTCTCCGGTGAACTGGCAGATCCAATGGTTGTTCAAGCGGTGCAAACGGATTCTCATCATCGGAATCCCCAAGTTGTTGACCTGTAGGCGTAGGTTGCTGTGGCATAAGCGCAGCGATCTGCCGTGTCAGCAATTTCACTTGTTGACGTAACTGTGCAACTTCATCACGTCTATGTATCTCCTCTACCGGGGCATCACGGGCTTCAGGACGTCTCCTTAGCGGCATGGTGAAGGAACGATTTCGGCTCTGATACCAACTGACGTAGCGGAAATATTATAGGAAAAATGAACAATCACAAATTGAAAAAATTCTCAAGGAAGATTTTATTGAATTCAAGAACTGCTGCCTCTAAGGACTTACAACTGATTAAATAGAAGAAAAACCTAGGAGAATCTGAAAAATAAAATAAAATAAAGATATTTTTTTTCCAAAAATGAAAAATATGATATTATTACTAAGATTGAAAATACTTATCTTCAGGATCATCCCCCAACAAACGGAATCTAAATCCGAATTTCATGGAAAGAGATATTGCAAAAAATGAAAATTACCATAAATAGCAAAAACGATTAAACGAGAGCCTAAACGATGAATTTTGCCCGAAATTGGCCTTGCGTTTGGGCCGAAGGCGCTGAGTTTTATTCCTTGGCTCGACTCCAATCAAATTACACTAGCGATTTGTCAAAAACAAGCAAACTCAAAGTCATCATGAAATCATTTGCCCCTTTTTGCCAACTTTTGCCTTGTGATGGTTCCATTTTGTCATAAACTCTAATCCCTTATACACTTCATCATAAGCCAAAACAACATAATGCCAATGATCTAGTCGGAGAGCAACGTGCATCTTATGTGAATGAATTTTTGTAGGCGTGGACGAGGCAATTACTTTTTATGATCTACATCTAGAGCATTTAATACTTTTCTTATGTTTTCGATAGAGGTTGTCTTCTCTAATATAGGATCGGTTAAGTAAAGTCTATAAAATGAATTATCTCACCAACTAGAAGGGTCGGTGAGGAACAATTCTCGTCAACTATTGACTTAAAAGTTTCAATGTGTAACGAACACCCAACCATCTATAAAATTCTCATCGACCCTTATATTTGGTAAAGATCGTGAACCCAAAATTCAAACTCAAGGTTAAATTATAATGCACTGAGTTAAACTCAAATTTACATTGTCCAACACCAATTTATATTATAAAACAATAATTTCCAACCTAAACGAAATAAATGAGAAAAAACAACTAGAAATTTGAAAAAAGGTAGACAAGTCAAATTCAATCGTTGAAATAAGACTTCCTGCACTTGTTTAGAGACTACTCTGATGGCAATCGCATACAATTTTGATTGCAAGAATTGAATAACCTTCTATTTGTGGTCGGTGTTTGGTGATGAAATTCTTTATGACCTTTATGAATTCATGGCCTACGTGGGAATTATACAAGAGAGGGATAGATTGAGTGAAGTTTTTCTATATTATAATGGAAATTTAGGGAGTCAAAGACCTTTTTGGTTAAGCTGTTGATGGTCGGCCATTTTCCACTAAGGGTCTATTAGGGAGTTCTGGAATTGGTTATGGTATTTTTTTTATTTTTTATTTTTTAAAAGCATCAATTTTGAACGTCTATGAAGGGTTTGTTTTCGAATGATTTGTAGTAGTGATTTTAAAATAGTTCAACCTATGCTTATGAATTTATAATATAGCTATTTTGAGTTTTTTTTTTTTAAAAAGAATAAAATTACATATATGTTCTTTAGCGAAATTCTCATTTTATAATTTTTTTAAGTGATATTTTACTTATAAGTGATTTTTTATATATAAGGTATTTTTAAATTAAAATGTTTTCTAATAAGTAATTTTTTTAGTTATAAGTTGATTTTTGTACTTTTAATAATTTTTTACACAAGTGATTTTTACTTAGTAATTTTTATATTTTATACGCGAATTTTTGTCTTGTTAGTAATATATATTTCATAAACAATTTTTACACAAAAGCAAAATTTTATTTTATAAGTAAATTTTTTAGTTATTAAGTATTTTTTTAACTTTATAAATAATTTTTTTAGTTAATTTATAATAATTCTTTTGTTTATAGTTAATATATTTTTTTTTTATTTAAGAGTTAGTTTTGAATAAAATATGTGTACAAATAAATTTGTTAGATAGTGAAATTTAAATAGAATTTAATAAATATAATCAAAATTCACCGAAATGCATTCAAAATTACACTAACCAATTTTAATTTTTGAATAATTTTTTGGGTTATGCTACATTTATATTATGGTGTCCGTAAGGATGTCAAAAATGTACAACCGGTATGACATTATTGGAGAGTTGGAAAATAGTTTTTTCAATCCTTCAATCATGAAATTTTACATGTATATTATGAACACTCTCGTAATATCATAATGTACACGTAGAATTTTCCAAATTGAAAATGGCAAAATCTGATGAAAAAGCACCCGGGCCCTAATTCCCTCATATCTATTATAAATCCAAAATTTCAAATCTAATATAAAAAATGTTGAAATTAAAAACATGAGCTAACTATTTTAAATATTATTCTTTTGATCCAAATATATTCGTTGAATTTTGAAAATTTTCGATGAGAATGGAAACGCAGATGGAGGAGGGTTCCCATTAGAGAAGCAGGATAAGCGGCCCCGAAAACGACTTCGTTCAACATGGGACATGTCTCCTGTCCCTCCTCCTGATCATTCCAAGCCCCAAGGTCTTATTTTATATAGGAATTTTCACAGTTCTCTTGCATTTACATAAAAGTGCAATTTCTATTAAGTTAGGGCTTTTAATTGGATGTTTGATATATTGCACTATTAACTTGTTAGTGAAATTTGTTTACTTGCTAGTTGCTACGTTGGACTTATTCTGGATAACATGTCCCCCTCATCTGAATTTCTTTACTTGTTTTCAGTTCAAGGTACTTGGTTCTCAGATACTTTGTGTCTCTTCTGCTGTTTTCATTAGGTTTTTTTTTTTTAACGATGAAGAAGTTGTATACTGGCTTGATTTTGTTTTCCCATGGGCCATATAAATATATTTGGGGGAGGAATAACA
>NW_019253549.1:0-1213 GCF_002742605.1 Olea europaea var. sylvestris
CGTGAGAGAAGAATTCAAAAATGACGGCTGAAATAGTAAAATAACGGTAAGAAAATTGATTTTAATTGATTTTTAAGTTGTACCAAACAAGCTTTAAGATTGAAAAATATAGTCGTTATGGGACCCACACAAGAAATACAAAGTTAAATATGGTAACTTGATATAATTGATAACGGTTATATTTTTCATTTTTTTTATAGTCAAATAATGGGAATCAAACGGGACATAATCTAAAAGTATGTTTCGTTAAATGATTTTTATATAACTTATTTTGAAATTTTAGATTACAACATAAGAGGGTGTCTTACTTACTTCGAAACGTTGTCCATTGTTGTCAATTTTTATCGTTTTCGTAAGAATGTGATCTTAATTTTAGTAAGAAATATAATGGATTCCTTGGATTAAAAATGAGATAAATTAAACTTGAGAGACTCAATTAAGATTTTACTGAAAGTTTGATAACCAAAAAGTACAATTAATTCCATATTTTTAATTATCAATAATAGGTTGACTCATGGACCACGCTGTACGGGTCATGAAGAATATAATTCCTTGATTGGCGTGTACATTTGAACGTGCATTTTATGTTATTTTAGTTCATTTTGATTGAACGTGCATTTATTTTAGTAGTTAGAGATGAACATACATTTTTTTTTTTTTTAAAGCTCATGTTAATTAATTTAGAATTTTTACATGATGGAATTTTGTAATATTTATTATATATTGAAAAATGAAAAGTAAGATATTATCGAAATAATTGAATTATAGTAAGTTTAAAATTATTCATGAAATAATTTTCACTTGATGTGATATTTAATATATTATGGACATAGATTATAGATGAAATTCTAGATTTTAATTTAAATTGAAGTTAATAGTTATGTTAAATCATATATTTTATAAAATCGTAATTTTTTAATCATATATTTTATCAGCTTTTATCAATATTTACTAAAAATTTAATTTTAATTTTCATCAAACATGGTCTTAATTTATATAACATGTTTTGGAAAACAAAATTCTTGTAAAATATGTTGTCAAAAATAATAAATTCCAAGTGGATACAAGGAAAATTCTGGTCTATTTTCAAGCGGACGTTTCTAGGTAAAGCTGCGTCAAATTAAAATCACGTGAGCTTCGAACTCGTATCTCTATTTCTCGATTTTCTAAAGCTTGGGTGATAGCAAGAAAAATCAAAATCAAAATCAAAATC
>NW_019253550.1:0-1213 GCF_002742605.1 Olea europaea var. sylvestris
GCACACGGTGTCCGTTTTGGGCCCATAAGTACTTTTTGGAAATGTAGCGACCATTTTGGATTGAACTCACTACTTCGTCCTGATGTATGAGGGATTTCCGCCATTTTTTGAAAGAATGAGGACTTTTATATTTGGAAGGCATCGATTGTCGGCGTTCGAAGAATTGAGCGTAACTTTTGCACACGGTGTCCGTTTTCGGCCCATAAGCACTTTCTGGAAATGTAGCAACCGTTTTGGATTGAACTCACAACTTCGTCGTGACGTATGAGGGATTTCGGCCATTTTTCGAAAGAATGAGCACTTTTACGTTTGGAGGGTATGGATTGTTGGCGTACGAAGAGTTGAGCGTAACTGTTGCACACGGCGTCCGTTTTGGGCCCATAAGTACTTTTTGGAAATGTAGCGACCGTTTTGGATTGAACTCACAACTTCTTCGTGACGTATGAGGGATTTCGGCCATTTTTCGAAAGAATGAGCACTTTTACGTTTGGAGGGTATGGATTGTTGGCGTACGAAGAGTTGAGCGTAACTGTTGCACACGGTGTCCGTTTTGAGCCCATAAGTACTTTTTGGAAATATAGCGACCGTTTTGGATTGAACTCACTATTTCGTCCTGACGTATGAGGGATTTCCGCCATTTTTTGAAAGAATGAGTACTTTTTTATTTGGAAGGCATCGATTGTCGGCGTTCGAAGAATTGAGCGTAACTTTCCCACACGGTGTCCGTTTTCGGCCCATAAGTACTTTCTGGAAATGTAGCGACCGTTTTGGATTGAACTCACCCCTTCGTCGTGATGTATGAGGGATTTCGGCCATTTTTTGAAAGAATGAGCACTTGTATATTGGGAACACTTGGATTGTTGGCGTACCAAGAATTGAGTGTAACTTTTGCACACGGTGTCCATTGTGGGCCCGTAAGTACTTTTTAGAAATGTAGCGACCGTTTTGGATTGAACTCACAACTTCGTAGTGACGTACGATGGATTTCGCCCATTTTTCGAAAGAATGAGCACTTTTATATTTGGAGGGCATGGATTGTCGGCGTACGAAGAATTGAGTGTAACTGTTGCACACAGTGTCCGTTTTGGGCCCATAAGTACTTTTTGGAAATATAGCGACCGTTTTGGATAGAACTCACCACTTCGTCGTGATGTATGAGGGATTTCGGCCATTTCTTGAAAGAATGAGCACTTGTATATTTGGAACACTTGGA
>NW_019253551.1:0-1213 GCF_002742605.1 Olea europaea var. sylvestris
TATATTATTAAGAGAATGAGTAGTTAAGAATGAATTTGAAAGATTGCAAAAGTACTTAAATGGCCGAATTGTGTTTGCTTGGCAATAGACAGTGGGAAAATTGTTTACAAACAAACCACAAAATGGACCCACACCCATCCCAACCGCTAATGCATTTCAAAACATCGCGACCGGACCTTTTCATTTGATTCAAATTTTCAATCCATCACATACCCAATTTGTATGTGGTTTTTTTTTTTTTTTTTTTAAATGCTCCTACTTTAATTATAAAGTTCTTAGGTATACAAAGATTAAGGAACGTTTCCACATCATAAATTTTTATATGTTAACGTTCATATCTTCTCTTAAATTATATTGTTCACAACTTTCAAGCCAACCCCTTTTTCTTGAGTTATGCAATATAGTATTTTGTCCTTTATATTCTTCCACAAAATAGTAATTATTTGACGATTCGTTTGAGTTTTATAGTGGACGAATTACTTGGTCGATCCTTTTAGACTCTAATATCGTATTAAATTTTGAAATTTATCATGTCTATTAAGAGGAGTAATATGGATCTTTAATTGTCGATTATTATCAAACAACTTTGAGTTTTTTCATTCTTATTCTTAATTTTTTTAAATCTACATGATTATGTTTGATGCTCTTAAATTCTTTTGAGATGGATATGGCCAAGAAAGGGCTCCTTTGTCTTACATGTGGAAGGCAAATTGAACTATTTTTATCCATCAATCTTGGGCACAGCGTACATAAAAGAAATTCTAAAAGATAAATTATAGGGTCCAAACATGCCTGGGAAGTGACTGCAGATGCTAGCTAATTGTATTAATTTGAAGTTTTGGCAATTTTAATAGAAATGATGAAATGTATGATTGAAAAATTGATAAAAGTTATGAATCGATTGATAAAATTTCACCAAATTTGTTTCTTGTCTTCACTTTCTAAAATTTTAGATCCAAAAATGGAATTATCAATCTTAAACCTCGTGTTATTAATGCACTGATTGCCTTTGATCCCGGGTTATGAATTGTTAATTATTTGTTGCCAAGAATAATAAAA
Source organism: Olea europaea var. sylvestris (assembly GCF_002742605.1). Taxonomy (NCBI): domain Eukaryota; kingdom Viridiplantae; phylum Streptophyta; class Magnoliopsida; order Lamiales; family Oleaceae; genus Olea; species Olea europaea. The sequence continues at coordinate 1,060 of NW_019253551.1, forward strand.
TTTCAGTAGAAATTCAGTGCAATTGTTTGTCTAGGAAATGGCTTATTGTATCGACTAATCAAAATCATATGCTATTATCAAGTTTTTTATCTACTAAATGACTCGATTTATGCTGAATGTACAGAAATTTTCACAGGTAAGCTACAGGATTTTT
>NW_019253552.1:0-1213 GCF_002742605.1 Olea europaea var. sylvestris
TTCTTAGTACGTCGACTCTCCAAGCGTTCCAAATATGCAAGTGCTCATTCTTTCGAAATATGGCCAAAATCCCTCGTACGTCAGGATGAAGTGGTGAGTTCAATCCAAAATGGCTGCTACATTTCAAAAAAGTACTTGTGGGCCCAAAACGGACACCGTGTGCCAAAGTTACGCTCATTTCTTAGTACGCCGACTCTCCAAGCGTTCCAAATATGCAAGTGTTCATTCTTTCGAAATATAGTCAGAATCCCTCTTACGTCACGACGAAGTGGTGAGTTCAATCCAAAACGGTCGCTACATTTCCAAAAAGTACTTATGGGCCCAAAACGGAAACCGTGTGCAACAGTTACGCTCAATTCTTCGTCCGTCGACTCTCCAAGCATTCTAAATACGCAAATGCTCACTCTTTCGAAAAATGGCCAAAATCCCTCGTATGTTACGACCAAGGGGTGAGTTCCATCCAAAACGGTCGCTACATTTCCAAAAAGTACTTATGGGCCCAAAACGGACACCGTGTACAAAAGTTACGCTCAATTCTTCGTACGCCGACTCTCCAAGCGTTTCAAATATGGAAGTGCTCATTCTTTCCAAAAATGGCCAAAACCCCTCATACGTCACGACGAAGTGGTGAGTTCAATCCAAAACGGTCGCCCCATTTCCAAAAAGTACTTATGGGCCCAAAACGGACACCGTGTGCAAAAGTTACGCTCAATTCTTAGTACGTCGACTCTCCAAGCGTTCCAAATATGTAAGTGCTCATTCTTTCGAAATATAGCCAAAATCCCTCGTACGTCACGACGAATTGGTGAGTTCAATCCAAAACGGTCGCTACATTTCCAAAAAGTACTTATGGGCCCAAAACGGACACCGTGTGCAAAAGTTACGCACAATTTTTCGTCCGTCGACTCTCCAAGCGTTCTAAATATGCAAGTGCTCATTCTTTCAAAAAATGGCCAAAATCCCTCGTACGTCACGACCAAGTGGTGAGTTCAATCCAAAACGGTCGCTTCATTTCCAAAAAGTACTTATGGGCCCAAAATGGACACCTGTGCAAAACTTACGCTCAATTCTTAGTGCCCCGACTCTCCAAGCGTTCCAAATATGCAAGGGCTCATTCTTTATAAATATGTCCAAAATCCCTCTTACGTCACGATGAAGTGGTGAGTTCAATCCAAAACGGTCGCTACATTTCCCAAAAGTACTTAAGGGCCCG
>NW_019253553.1:0-1213 GCF_002742605.1 Olea europaea var. sylvestris
ACTTTTCATTGGCTTGATTCCAATCGAATTAGACTAACAATTTTTAGAAAACGACCAAACCTGAAGTTATCTTGAAATCGAAAGCCACTTTTCGTTGGCTTGATTCCAATCGAATTAGACTAGCAATTCATCGAAACTGATCAAACCCGAAGTTATCATGAAATCAAAAACCACTTTTCATTGGCTTCATTCTAATCGAATTAGACTAGCAATTCGCCAAAAACGAACAAACCCATTGTTATCATGAAATCAAAAACCACTTTTCATTGGCTCGATTCCAATCGAATTAGACTAGCAATTTCCCATAGACAAACAAACCTGATGTTACCAAGAATTCGAAAACCACTTTTCATTGGCTCGAGTCTAATCGAATTAGGCTAGCAGTTCGCCAAAAATGAACGAACTTGAAGTTATCATGAAATCAAAACTACTTTTCAATGGCTCGATTCCAGTCGAATAAGACTAGCAATTTGCCGAAAATGATCAAACCCGAAGTTATCATGAAATCGAAAATCACTTTTCACTGACTCCATTCCAATCGAATTAAACTAGCAATTTTTTGAAAACGATCAAACCCGAAGTTATCATGAAATCGAAAGCCACTTTTCATTGGCTCGATTCCAATAGAATAAGACTATCAATTTACCGAAAATGATCAAACCCGAAGTTATCACGAAATGAAAAATCACTTTTCATTGGCTCGATCCCAATCAAATTAGACTAACAATTAGCCAAAAACGATCAAACCAGAAGTTATCATGAAATAAGAAACCACTTTTCATTGGCTCAATTTCGATCGAATTAGACTAGCAATTCGTCGAAAATGGTCAACCCCGAAGTTATCATAAAATCAAAAACCACTTTTCATTGGCTCGATTCCAATCGAATAGGACTAGCAATTTTTGAAAACAATCAAATCCGAAGTTACCATGAAATCAAAAACAACTTTTAATTAGCTCAATTCCAATCGAATTAGACTTGCGATTCAACAAAAATGAATAAGCCCGAAGTTATAATGAAATAAAAAACTACTATTCATTGGCTCGATTCACAAGTATTTCTCAAAAAGCAAACAAACCCGAAGTTATCATGAAATCAAAAGCCAAATTTCATTGGCTCGATTCTAATCGAATTAGACTAGCAATTCGCCAAAAATGATCAAACCTGAAGTTGTCATGAAATCGAAAAGCACTTTTCATTGGCTTGATTCCAA
>NW_019253554.1:0-1213 GCF_002742605.1 Olea europaea var. sylvestris
ACTTAATTTGTTGAGAGACTTGGCTGGGAATCCTAAAATTTGACAGCCTTGGGTTGCATAAATCATTTTCTTTTAAATGGACTCGCCATATGGCTCTAAGTAGGCATCTGAAGAGGATTTCCAATTTTTTATTTTGGTGGTGGGGGAGCAGGGATGAGAGAAGTTCATGCAGTTTACCATTCTGGGCAATGTACAGTTCTTTATGTGCAGGATTCCTTTGAGTTATTGGCAGATAATTCATAGATCTCGATGCTGCTCCCCATGCATCATGATTGATATAGATTATAACCTTGGTCCATCCATCTTCCAAACTAAGTTACTCAATTCAACCCAACCTAGCACTATCTCATAATTATGGGGGTCGGCTTCCTGAATCCTCTTGTACTCTATAGAGAACCACATCTGAGGTTTAAACCAGAAAAAAACACATATCCTTAGCCTTTAATATATTATAATGTGTAGAAAACCTATGCAAACAAAATATTTTCTACTATCTTCTGAAGACCTTGGATATACTAGTATTTATGGGAAAATGGTGCAGTCATATCAATTTAAGACCTCAGTTACGTCTTAGAGTTCATTTTTCTTGTGGCCATTTTTTAACTTTAGAACCGTAATGTGATTTTATTTTCATTAGTCGTGTATCTTGGTGTGGATAGGTTGCCTTCTGAGGATTCGGCATTGGCTAAAACATCATTCATTGTTTTGACTATTTAATCACACCTTGTCGTCGTTGAGTTTTTATTTAATTTTTTTATTTTTTATGGTTATAAATAACAATTTCTCACTTCTCATGTTTCCATTTATTCTTCTGAGCTATGCATACTGGTTAATTATGCACGTTTCATATTGAATATTTGCTTATTTATTGATATGTGATTGCACTCATCTGGACTTTCAGATGGATGTCGTGAGATGCTTTAGTGATGCAGAGGGCCCACAGTGGAAACACTCTCTTTTTGGGAATCCACAGGATCCCGAAACTTTCAGGTTTGTGCAATTTTCCTCCTTCAAATCAAAGCTAGAGGAGTTCTGGAAATCATCCTGTTCCTATCACTCTCTCTGAATAGCGTGAATACATGAACACATGTTGCCCTCTCTAATAGCTTAAGCTTTAAATCAAGTAGTTCATTTCTCTCCAAAACTCATTTATTAACATTATGCACATGCAAAACTTCGATGGAAAAAAAATGAATAAAATGAACCCTACCTA
>NW_019253555.1:0-1213 GCF_002742605.1 Olea europaea var. sylvestris
TTTTAAATTTAAACTGTCCAATAGGGTACGTGGGAAAGTGTAAACTAAAGTGTACACCATAGTGTACATGTCACAAGATTCTTACCGATTGAACTTTGCTATTTGTACACCGATTTTGGACATGTTTGACACTTGCATTGTTGTCGAGTGTTAATTGGATGGGAAAACTGTTTGAAATCAAAATTGTCTAACAGGGTACGTGGCAAAGTATAGACCAAAGTGTAAATTATAGTGTACACATAGCAAGGTTCTTACCGATTGAACTTTGCTATTCGAACACTGAATTTTGACACGTAGCTTGACACTTACCTTGTTGTCAAGTGTCAATTGGATGGGAAAACTGTTTGAAATTAAAACTGTCTAACAGGGTACGTGGCAAAGTGTAGACCAAAGTGTAAACCATAGTGTACTTCTCGCAAGGTTCTTACTGATTAACATTACTATTTGTACACTGATTTTTGACAGGTTGTTTGACACTTACATTGTTGTCAAGGGTCAATTGGATGGGAAAACTGTTTGAAATTTAAATTGTCCAACGGGGTCACGTCACGTGGCAAAGTGTAAACTAAAGTTTACACCATAGTGTACATGTCAAAAGGTTCTTACCGATTGTACCTTTCTATTTGTACATAGATTTTTGACACTTTATTTCACGCTTGTATTGTTGTCAAGTGTCAATTGGATGGGAAAACTGTTTGAAATTTAGACTGTCCAATAGGGTAATGTCACGTGGCAAAGTGTAAATAAAAGTTTACACCATAGTGTACATGTAGCAAGGTTCTTATTGATTTAATTTGCTATTTGTACACAGATTTTCAACATGTTGTTTGACACTTTCATTGTTGCCAAGTGTCAATTGGGTGGGAAAACTGTTTGAAATTTAAACTGTCCAACAAGATAATGTCGCATTGCAAAGTGTAAACTAATGTGTACACCATAGTGTACATGTAACAAGGTTCTTACCGATTGAACTTTGCTATTGGTACACTAATTTTTGACACGTTGTTTGACACTTGCATTGTTGTCAATTGTCAATTGGATGCGAAAACAGTTTGAAATTTAAACTATCCAATATGGTACGTGGCAAAGTGTAAATTAAAGTGTACACCATAATGTACATGTCGCATGGTTCTTACCGATTGAAGTTTGCTATTTGTACACTGATTTTTGACACTTTGTTTGACACTTGCATTGTTGTCAAGTGTCAATTGGA
>NW_019253556.1:0-1213 GCF_002742605.1 Olea europaea var. sylvestris
ATTGTACTTATCATTTGCAAACTCTGAGTTAGATTTTCGTTGGCATGATGAAGCATTCCAACAAATTTTATTTTATTATTATTATTTTTTTTTAAACACAAAGTTGAACATAATATTTGGCTCATTCTATTGACGTGGTGTTTTGAGGAGCATCCATAACATAATAATTTGCCTAAACACTAAATCAATGATTTGGAAGAAAACCAAGGCCAGATCTCCATGCTACTTCCCAAATCACTTCATTATGGCGAGCCGACATGTCTAAAAATGGAGAAGTTAGCATTTCTCTTTGAAGCGTCGTCCAAAAAACTAAACCACACTTCCAAGCTCAATCTATTGAGGCGCTAACCATCCCTTGATCAGGTAGGTCATCTAGAAGGCAAAATCCCTTTAGATAGCCTTTGAACTAGACTATAGAGCTAGGAAATCTTGATATGATCTTCTAAACAATAATAGAAATGAAAAGCCAAATTTCATTGCATGATCAACCACTCAGTGCCGGCCCTGGCCCAAGGTAAGTTAGGCCACTGCCTTGGGTCTCATATTGTGGGGCCTCATCTCTTTAAAAAAAATAGAAAAATAGAAAAAAAAAATTGGCACATAAAAATCTATGAAGCCATTTGAAATATAATACACACAATAAAATTATTATCACTAATCAAAGCAAGAACATATTTAAACAAAATAAAAACCGAAAAATCTATGAAGTCTACCTAAAGTCAGATAAGCTTACGTGAAGACAATACAGTTCTTGACACGGGTCTGCAGCTGTTGGCCCTCTTAACTCTTTTGACCATATAAACTCAATATCATGAGCTAAAATTTATATATTTATAAGAAGACAATGATATGGTATTCATCCCTTTAACAAGGTCAAGGTTATACAATTCCGGGTCAATTTTTTTGCTCTTACGAGACATAAAGTGTACTGATAGAGAATATTTAAATTAAGGAGTAAAAGAGAGGGAATGGACTGTTGTTGGATCTTGTGTTGCGATGATGGCGACTTCAGACCAGGTTCTCTCTTTTCTCTCTCTAAAACAATGCGGCTTCTCTCTCTAAAACATAGCGATTTTGGAAAATTATTGAGTAACTACGTTTTAAGGTTTTAGTGTTTAGATTACACAGATCATTTCTGTAATTGACTAAAATCAACTAGAGTAACAATGATCATGCCTTGCTAATGTTAAAGAAAAAAGGATTAAGGTGAAAG
>NW_019253557.1:0-1213 GCF_002742605.1 Olea europaea var. sylvestris
TTTTGTGCTATCCTTCCATTAGCATTCGCCATTCCCACAATAATCACGCATTTCCTCCATATTATGCTTCTCATCCTAGGCATTGTCCAATTGCGCGCCAATCTCAGTCTCAGCATCGAGAAGATCAGGTCTATTCGTGTGCATCAGCTGTCCGTTCTTCTGTTGATAATAACATGAATAGTAGATTCGTGCTCAGGTACTTGAAAACAAAAATTCAAGTCAATCCAAAAGGCGAAACCGGCAACGAAGAACCTGAAATTTGCGCTGTGTGCCGTTTTTTATACGAAGAAAATATGAAAAATGCAAGTCTTCATTGCGGGCACGAGTTTCATGTAGATTGCATAAAGATGTGGTTGCTTCAGAAGAATGAATGCCCGATGTGCAGAGAAACCACAATACCGATCAATGTGAACAAACCTCCTACGCACAGATTTTATTATAGAGTAGAGTGCTACGATTGATTTTTTTTCCATTAAGTGTAATGGGGGTTTGTTTCTACATTCATTTTAATCTTTATAAATACTTTAACTTTTATTTCTATATTTCTACAGTTAGTTGTGGTACTATATGGATAATATTCACTAATTCTTGAATTAATTTCGTTCGAGTACATCATCTTGATAGATATCTATAGGATGATGAGTGAATATTTTTGAAAGATAAAAGAAATATTATAGACGTAATGGTGTTCTTATGTAATTACTAATTAATATGATCGTCGATCGAAGTTAGAATATAAGGCCCCGTTTCAGCCACATTAATAGAAAAATGAGAATGAAAAATATATTCGTTACGAACCCTACACAAGAGATAGATTTTCAAATATGGTGACTTGATATGATGGATAATGACCATATTTTTCATTTTAATGAATAAATAATTGGAAACAAACAGGGGCTGAAAACATCTTCCATACAAATGTGGATTGCTTAAAAAACTATACCACCTAAACAAAATAAATATTTTATTTTCAAATTTATATATCCTATCCAGATTGAGACATGATTCTTTTTTTGCATTAAGAAATTAAAGACACATAGATAACAATTCATAAAATGCATTTGAAGATTAATTTCATCTTTGAGTGTCTATTTATTAAACTTTAATGTCACGTAGATCAAAAGTTTTTCAACATCCATGCCACCTAGATAACAATTCATAGATGCATTGGAGATGCTATGATGTTGCAAACTCTTCGAAATTATTTAGATAC
>NW_019253558.1:0-1213 GCF_002742605.1 Olea europaea var. sylvestris
AAGTTACAAAAGCAAATGGCCGACATTCAGGCCTTCAAAGCCAGACTAATGGTTTTCAATAAGGAATGCAATGACAAGGCGAAGGAAGAGACAGCCCTAAAAGCGCTGAAGAACAAGTTGTCAGTATTCGAGTTAGAACAAAGCATTGGCTGAGAAGTCAACAAGGTGGACTGTTTAGAAGAAGAAGTACTTATAAGGGAACTGGACGACGAAGTAATGCGGATCGTCAAACCTGGATACGCTCAAGCACAAGACCCTCTGATCAAAGTAAACATTGGCAATAGAAGAGAAGATCGTCCAACATTCATCAACCAGATGCTCGATCAAGAGGTTAGTAATAAATTAATCGCTTTGCTAAAAGAGTACAAAGATTGTTTTGCTTGGGAATATGAACAAATGCCTGGTTTAGATAGAGACTTGGTGGAACATAGGTTACCAACTAAGCCTAACTTTAAACCTCATAGGCAGCCTCCTAGACGTTTTGCTCCCAATGTACTCCCTGAAATCAAGAAAGAGATAGAGTGATTATTGAATGCAGGTTTTATAAGAACAGTCAGATATGTCGAATGGTTATCCAATATCGTGCCAATACTAAAAAAGAATGGTAAACTAAGGGTGTGTATAGACTTTAGGAATTTAAACATAGCTACACCCAAAGATGAGTATCCAATGCCCACGGTGGATTCTTTAGTAGATTCGACTGCCCGACATGTCATGTATTCTTTCATGGATGGGTATTCAGGATACAATCAAATTTATATAGCTGAAGAAGACATACACAAAATTGCCTTTAGATGCCATGGGTCTCTAGGATGTTTCGAATGGATGGTTATGCCTTTCGGCCTAAAAAATGTAGGGGTAACTTATCAACGAGTAATGAATTTAATCTTTCATGATATGATAGCCAAGTTTGTTGAAGTGTATATAGATGACATAGTAGTCAAGTCCATTAAAGAGGAGGACCATTTCGAACAGTTAAGATGTTCGTTTGAGCGAATGAAGCAATATAAGCTAAAGTTGAATCCCTTGAAGTGTGCATTTGGTGTTAATGCAGGGAATTTTCTTGATTTTTTAGTACACAAGAGAGGGATTGAACTTGATAAAAATAAAGCGAAGGCCATTTAAGAGGTCAAACCACCTAGCAACAAAAAAGAATTGCAAATGTTTCTAGGCCAAGTAAACTTTTTAAGACGCTTTATTTCTAACTGTGCAG
>NW_019253559.1:0-385 GCF_002742605.1 Olea europaea var. sylvestris
CCGGGGGCAATTTCTTCATTTTTCGCGACGGTGTCGGAATGGGCCCAAATTTGGCTGATTGATCGGAAACAAAAATCGCGCCGAGGACAATTTCGTTATTTTTCGCGACGGTGTCTGAATCGGCCCATATTTTACTGATTGATCGTAAACAAAAATCGCGCCAAGGGTAATTTCGTCAATTTTCGCGACGGTCTCGGAATGGGCCCGAATTTGACTGATTGATCGGAAACAAAAATCGCGCCGGGGGCAATTTCTTCATTTTTCGCGACGGTGTCGGAATGGGTCCAAATTTGACTGATTGATCGGAAATAAAAATCGCGCCGGGGCAATTTCGTCATTTTTCGCGACGGTGTCAGAATCAGCTAAAATTTGACCGATCGATTGG
>NW_019253559.1:717-913 GCF_002742605.1 Olea europaea var. sylvestris
CAAAATTTGACTGATTGATCGGAAACAAAAATTCCGCCGGGGGCAATTTCGTCATTTTCGCGACCGTGTTGGAATCGGATAATATTTGACAGATTAATCGGAAACAAAAATCGCGCCGGGGGCAATTTCGTCATTTTTCGCGACCGTGTCGGAATCGGCTAAAATTTGACAGATTAATCGGAAACAAAAATCGCGC
>NW_019253559.1:1103-1213 GCF_002742605.1 Olea europaea var. sylvestris
TAAATCGCGCCGGGGCAATTTCGTCAATTTTCGCGACGGTGTCAGAATCAGCTAAAATTTGACCGATCGATTGGAAAAAAAATCTCGTCGAGGGCAATTTCTTCATTTTT
>NW_019253560.1:0-1213 GCF_002742605.1 Olea europaea var. sylvestris
TCGTGAAATCAAAAGACACTTTTCATTTGCTCGATTCCAATCGAATTAGACTAGTAGTTTGCTAAAAATGAACAAACTCGAAGTTATCATTAAATCAAAAACCACTTTTCGTTGCCTTGATTCCAAACGAATTGGACTAGCAATTCGCTAGAAACGAACAAACCTCAAGTTTTCATGAAATCAAAACCCACTTTTCATTGACTCGATTCCAATCGACTTAGACTAGCAACTCGCCAAAAACGAAGAGACCCGTGGTTATCATGAAATCAAAAGTCACTTTTCATTGGCTCAATTTCAATCGAATTAGACTAACAATTTGCTAAAATGAACAAACTCGAATTATCATGAAATCAAAACCCACTTTTCCTTGGCTCGATTCCAATCGAATTTGACTAGCAATTTGGCAAAAAATGAACAAACCCGAAGTTATCTTGAAATCAAAAGCCCCTTTTCATTGGCTCGATTCTAATCGAATTAGACTAGAAATTCACAAAAAATGAACAAACCCAAAGTTATCATGAAATAAAAACTACTTTTCATTGGGTCGATTCCAATCGAATTAGACTAGCAATTTGTCAAAATCGAACATACCTGAATTTATCATGAATTCAAAAATCGCTTTTCAATGGCTCGATCTCAATTTAATTAGACTAGCAATTCGCCAAAAACGAACAAACCCGAAGTTATCGTGAAATCAAAAGACACTTTTCACTTGCTCGATTCCAATCGAATTAGACTAGCAGTTCGCCAAAAATGAACAAACTCGAAGTTATTGTGAAATCAAAAACCACATTTCATTGGCTCGATTCCAATCAAATTAGACTAGAAATTCGACAAAAATGAGTAAACCTGAAGTTATCTTGAAATTAAAAACAACTTTTCATTAGCTCGATCCCAATCGAATTAGACTAGCAATTAGCAAAAAATGAACAAACCCAAAGTTATCTTGAAATCAAAAGCCCCTTTTCATTGGATCAATTCCAATCGAATTAGACTAGCAATTCGCCAAAAATGAACAAACCCGAATTTATCATGAAATCAAAAGCCACTTGTCATTGGCTCGATTCCAATCGAATTAGACTAGCAATTCACCAGAAATGTATAAACCCGAAGTTATCATGAAATCATAACTGTAGAACCCCAAATAATTCTAAACACCTTAGTGGCACTAAGACATGAATATTGGATGACTAAAGTATACTTCAGATTTTTA
>NW_019253561.1:0-1213 GCF_002742605.1 Olea europaea var. sylvestris
TCAATCATGCTTTGTGTCCCTTTTCAATCATGCTTGAATGCTTCGTGTAAAATCTTTTGACAAATGGCATTGTCCCTTTTTTTCTTCTAGTTGGTCAGGCTTTGAATGTGATGGGGACATCTAGCAACAATCAGAATTTTGTGAAAGTAATGTTACAGTCAAATGAGAATATGCCAAAGATTTGATCCATGTTGAATTATTGATTTAAGTGGACTGGACCAAAATTTTATATAGATTGAGTCCAAGCATTTATTTTTCTTGGGACATTCCCATTATTTACTTTAATGGGCTTCGATTAGGGATGGGAATTCGACTTATTGACTAGGGCCGCCTGTGGCTCAGTCCGAAAAAAACTCAAATCGGCTCAACTCGAGGCTCGATAGAACTAAGCCGAGGCTCGGGCCGAGCTCCATTTTGGGAAAACAGGCCAAGCCCCAGTCGGCCAGCAAGCCTTATTTAAAAAAAAAAAAGCCCCGAAGAAGCATAAAAAAGCAAGCCTACCCGGCTCGGCTCGAAAAGGCCCAAGCCGAAAGTTCGGGTCGAGCCTAATTTTTTTTGGCCAAGCTTTTGCTTGGCTCGTGTGAAAGAGGTTTAAGAAAGAAATATTTTCATTATATTCTTTGAAGAGAGACAATACAAATATATATACAGCTAAATTCCTATATTGTGATACTATATACAAAATAGGAATCTCTATAAATCCCTATAATTATGCCAAATTTACATTCCGTAACACTCCCCCTCAAGTTGGAGCATAGATATTAATCATGCCCAACTTGTTACAAATATAATCAACCCGAATCCTATTTAGAGCCTTTGTGAAAATATGTCCCAGTTGTTTTTCAGTCTTCACATATCCTGTAGAGATTAAATTCTGATGTACCTTCTAACGAATAAAATAACAGTCAATTTCAATATACTTAGTTCGTTCATGAAATACAGGATTAGAAGCAATATGAAGAGCAGCTTGATTGTCACACCACAACTTTGCTGGTATTGATATCTTTAGACCAATTTCAGTTAAGAACTGATATATCCACATTATCTCACACACAGACTGTGTCATAACTCTATATTTTGATTCTACACTAGATTGGGGCACAATATTTTGCTTTTTACTTTTCCATGATACCAAATTTCCTCCAACAAAAACACAATAGCCAATAGTAGATCTTCGATCAATCTTGGAACTTGCCCAATCTGCATTTGAAAA
>NW_019253562.1:0-1213 GCF_002742605.1 Olea europaea var. sylvestris
TTTTTTTTTAAAAAAGGTGATTTTTCATATTTGGGTTTTCAATGGAAACGGTTGGAGAAACTGTGATTTGGGGTCGGATCAGATTGGTTGCAGTACAAATCAACAAACATAGTTAAGGAAGCTACAAGAGTAATTCTGTGCCAGAAAAAAAGGGAAAATCCGTATGTTGGATTGTTAAGTGGTTTTGTCATTTGGAATACAAAGGTTATTGAATTCCCAATACCAGGCACGTTCCAAGCTACATCTCATATTGTAATGTTTTGAAATTCTTCACGTGGAGTGAAAAAAATAAATTATAAATATTTTATGGAGGATCGTGGTCATAGCACGTTAGCTCTGATACCAATTGTTGAATTTGATTGTAATGATGCTAAGATACACGAATCATAAAATAGTAAATTAGTAAATCGAATTCATACTTGCGGAAGTCATTGTTGATATGAATAATAGTTATAATTGTAATAGCAGACATATCTTCCTCTCCTTGCTCCTCACAAAGTATTAGTTATCAATGGGGCAAGCTAATAAAATAATAATGGAGAGGAGAGGGGACCTAACCTTTATATATGAAATAATTGAGTCATCCCATTACGACTAGAATTCTAATTAGGGTTTATTTTCGGCTCACATACTTAAAAATTACCACATCATATTAATTACAACCCATAAGGTGTAAAATGCTCGATTGATCACTCAATAAATTTGGCCCAAACACAAATATCATTATGAGCCATGCATCTAACCCATAAAATTTGCAATCGAATATGAAGCCCACATATGGAATTATTCGAACAGTAATTAGTACCATACAACGAGTTTAGAATTAATGATGGCGTTTGCTTCGAGGTAGAGTGGTGGACCTTCAAGCATTAAGGAAATGGATAGAGCAAAGAGAAATGATAAATGAGCCCACATAAAATAAATTGTGGGTAGAGCCCCCAAATAGCAAGCTTGGGTCTGAAAGAAAAGTCCTTGATGTTTATTATTGCTATAGAAAAATGGGCAACTCAAGCACCGCCATTAAATGGAGGTTCCTCTTTCTTCTTTTGATTGCCTCTAGCTCAAAGGTGACCCGTAATATGTTATTGGAAGTGTAATCCACCATGCTATTCTCATTGACTTTCTTATGGAGATACAGATCCCAAGATTGGAACATGCACAACGGTGAAATTCCTTCCACCCCAACCCCCAACATTGGAACATGCATAAAGAT
>NW_019253563.1:0-1213 GCF_002742605.1 Olea europaea var. sylvestris
TTGATAATACTTTATGGTGAAATGAAGCATTGCCGAATTGTGTTTGCAAATTTTAGAAAAGATTTATGTACTATCTTAACAACAAAAAATATCTTCTTTCCACTCAAATATGTATGCACCAGCCCCTTTTTAACTTCTTATGTGAAGACATGAAATTCGAGTCTCATGCTTTTAAAGTTCAAATATAACTTTATAGTATTTTATAATAGAAACTTATTTTTATCTTTAAACCCAAAACAGGTGCCCTCATCCCCTTTATTTGTCTTATTTCTGTTATTCTTTATTTACAATTCAAATGTGGTCTATGCCTCTTGCTTATTTCAGTAGATATAATTGAACAGTGAAGCTAAAGATTATAGCAAAAACTAAAGGACTGAACTATTATGCTTTGTTTTAAGTTCCTTAACTCAATAAAAAGTACAAATAGTGTTGAACAAAAGTGAGTTCCTATACCTGACAGAGCAGCCAACTATTGCTAAAGGGTATCATCTCCTAATGTTGTCTATGGAGTGTTTGGTATTTAACATGGATAAATGTACTTATCTAAAGCCACCGTAACTCATTAAAAGGAAAACTGATATTCCAGCTTAAGAAACCCGAATGTATTACTGTCCCTTCTGGTGGATGAATTCTCTGTTTTCAACAAGTACTATGCTGCCGATATTTAAAATTTAATACTCCACTTCTGGGCACGCAGTGTTATCATACATGAGCTCTTCAATTAAAGTTCAAATGAATTCGATGATATGGATATCATATCGTTGTTAACTTTTCATGTTAGTAAACATACCAAATTATTAGGTAATAGTTCATAGAATTCAGTAGAAATAAAATATGAGCTTTAATTTTATACATATGGATTAAGAAACACTGTTCTTACTTCATTTGCACCTGTCCTATATTTCAATCATATTTAGTAGTGTATTAGTTTTCTCTCAATCTATTTACTGTTCCTTCCAGAATTTACTAATTTTCCCTTATTTTTTCGATCCTCTAAGGTTCATTGTTAGTTTCAAACATACTACTGTTAATATTTATTTATAATCATACTAAGAATCAAGAATCACCATATAATAAATTAATAGAAACGAATTCATACCTGCGGAAGTCATTGTTGACATGAATTATAGTTGTAATAGCAGTCAAGATCTTCCCCTCCTTGCTCCTCACAAAGTAATAGCTATCAATGGGGCAAGCTAATGAAACATATGGA
>NW_019253564.1:0-1213 GCF_002742605.1 Olea europaea var. sylvestris
GCACAGACTCGGGATCACGGGATTTTCGGCAAATTCTTTCATTTGGGCCTCCGAATAATTAATTTCCTTATCAATTATGTCAGGTTGAAGAAGTGCTGGACAAAAAATTTACAAAGCAAAACCGCACCAGGGGCAATTTTGTCATTTGTCGCGATGATGTCGAAATGGGCCGAAATTGGGCAGGTTGATTGGAAACGGCTCGTGAAATTGGACTCGGGGCACAGACCCGGGATCAAGGGATTTTAGGTAAATTCCTACGTTTGGGCCTCCAAATAATTAATTTTTGAATTAATTATGTCAGCTTGAAGAAGTGCTAGACAGAAAATTAACAAAGAAAAATCGCACATAGTGCAATTTTGTCATTTGTCGCGACGGTATCGAAATGTACCGAAATTTGGCAGGTTGATTTGAAACGGCCCGCGAAATTGGACTACGGGCACCGACCCAGGATCACGGGATTTTAGCCAAATTCCTTCGTTTGGTCCTCCGAATAATTAATTTTCGTATTAATTATGTCAGGTTGAAGAAATGTTGGACTAGAAAATTAACAAAGAAAAATCGCACCAGGGGCAATTTTGTCATTTGTTGCGATAGTATCGAAATGGACCGAATAAATGGCAGGTTGATTTGAAATGGCCGGTGAAATTGGACTCGGGGCACAGACCCGGGATCACGGGAATTTAGCCAAATTCCTTCGTTTGGCCCTCCAAATAATTAATTTCCGTATTAATTTTTTCTGGTTGAAGAAATGTTGGACAGAAAATTAACAAAGAAAAACCACACCAGGGGCAATTTTGTCATTTGTCGCGATAGTGTCGGAATGGACCGAATAAATGGCGGGTTAAATTGAAATGGCCGGCAAAATTGGACTCTGGGCACAGACCCGGGATCACGGGAATTTAGCCAAATTATTTCGTTTGGGCCTCTGAATAATTAATTTCCGTATTAATTATGTAATGTTAAAGAAGTGTTGGACAGAAAATTAACAAAGAAAAACCGCACCTGGGGCTCTTTTGTCATTTGTCGCGACGGTGTCAGAATGGGCCCAAATTTGGCTGGTTGATTGGAAACGGCCCTCGAAATTGGACTCGGGTCATAGACCAAAGATCACAGGATTTTAGCCAAATTCTTTCGTTTGGGCCTCCGAATAATTAATTTCTGTATTAATTATCTCACGTTTGAGAAGTGCTGGACAGAAAATTAACAAAAAAAA
>NW_019253565.1:0-205 GCF_002742605.1 Olea europaea var. sylvestris
TTGGCAGTTTGATCGGAAATTAAAATCCGCGCCGACGGCAATTTCGCCATTTTTCTTGACTGTGTTGGAATGGGCACAAATTTAAACGGTTTATCCGGAACAAAAATCGCGCCAGGTGTAAATTCGTCATTTTTCGTGACTGTGTCGGAATTGGCTAAAATTTGACTTGTTGATCGGAAACAAAAATCGCGCCGGAGGCAATTTC
>NW_019253565.1:578-1213 GCF_002742605.1 Olea europaea var. sylvestris
GCTAAAATTCGACAGGCTGATCGGAAACAAAATCCGCGCCGCACCGGGGGGCAATTTCGTCATTTTTCGCGACGGTGCCGGAATGGGCTAAAATTCGACAGGTTGATCGAAAACAAAAATCGCGCCGAGGGCAATTTTCTCATTTTTCGCGACGGTACCGGAATGGGCTAAAATTTAGCAGGTTGATCGGAAACAAAAATCGCGTCAGGGGCAATTTCCTCATTTTTCTCGACTGTGTCGTAATTGGCTGAAATTTAGCAGTTTGATCTGAAATAAAAATCGCGCCGGCGGAAATTTCGTCATTTTTCTCGACTGTGTCGGAATGGGCTAAAATTTGACAGGTTTATCGGGAACAAAAACCGCGCCGGGGGCAATTTCGTCATTTTTCTCGACTGTGTCGGAATTGGCTGAAATTTGGCAGTTTGTTCGGAAATTAAAAACCGCGCCGACGGTAATTTCGCCATTTTTCTTGACTGTGTTGGAGTGGGCACAAATTTGAAAGGTTTATCCGGAAAAAAAATCGCGCCGGGTGTAAATTCGTCATTTTTCGTTACTGTGTCGGAATTGGCTAAAATTTGATTTGTTGATCGGAAACAAAAACCGCGCCGGGGGCAATTTCGTCATTTTTCTCGACT
>NW_019253566.1:0-1213 GCF_002742605.1 Olea europaea var. sylvestris
TCCGACACAGTTGCGAAAAATGATGAAATTCACCCGGCGTGATTTTTCTTCCCGATCACCCTGTTGAATTTGAGCCCATTCTGGCACAGTCGCGAAAAATGACGAAATTGCCCCCGGCGCGGTCTTTGTTCCCGATCAACCAGTCCAATTTTAGCACATTCCGACACAGTCACGAAAAATGACGAAATTGCCCCCGGCGCGATTTTTGTTCCCGATAAACCAGTCAAATTTTAGCCCATTCCGACACCATTGCAAAAAATGACGAAATTGCCCCCGGCGCGATTTTTGTTTCCGATCAACCTGTCAAATTTTAGCCAATTCCGACACAGTTGCGAAAAATGACGAAATTCACCCGGCGCGGTTTTTGTTCTCGATCAACCTGTTAAATTGGAGCCCATTCCGACACAGTAGCGAAAAATGAAGAAATTGCCCCCCAGCGCGATTTTTGTTTCCGATCAACATGTCAAATTTTAGCCAATTTCGACACAAGCGCGAAAATGACGAAATTGCCCCCGGCGCGGCTTTTGTTTCCGATCAACCAATCAAATTTTAGTCCATTCCGACATAGTCGAGAAAAATGACGAAATTGCCCCCAGCGAGATTTTTATTTTCGATCAACCTGCCAAATTTCAGCCCATTCCGACATAGTCGCGAAAAATGACAAAATTGACCCCGGCGCGATTTTTGTTCCCGATCAACCAGACAAATTTGAGCCCAATCCGACACAGTCGCGAAAAATGACGAAATTGACCCCGGCGAAATTTTTGTTTCCAATCAACCGGTCAAATTTCAGCCCATTCCGACATAATCTCGAAAAATGACGAAATTGCCCCCGGCGCGATTTTTGTTTCCGATCAAGCTGTCAAATTTTAGCCAATTACGACACATGGGCGAAAAATGACGAAATTCACCCGGTGCGGTTTTTGTTCCCGATCAACCTGTTGAATTTGAGCCCATTCCGACAGAGTATCAAAAAATGACGAATTTGCCCCTGGCGCGATTTTTATTTCCGATCGACCTGTCAAATTTTAGCCCATTCCGACACAGTCGCGAAAAATGCCGAAATTATCTCAGGCGCGATTTTTGTTTCCGATCAACCTGTCAAATCTTAGTCCACTCCGACACAGTCTCGAAAAATGACGAAATTGCCTCCTGCGCGATTTTTGTTTCCGATCAACCTGTCAAATTTTAGCCAATTCCGACACAGTTGCGA
>NW_019253567.1:0-1213 GCF_002742605.1 Olea europaea var. sylvestris
ATTTTTAATGCATTTTTATATGTTCGCATCCGTCATAGAAATATAGTCGGATCGCATGTGAAAATAGGTTTAATTCTACTCGAACGAGATTGTTAAACAAATTAGGAATATTGGTCTTCATAATTGAATTGTGTTGTCAATTTTATAAAATTTGGATTAAAGAGGATTGATATAAGGGGATTCGGGATCCTAGTACGCATTTCATTATCATATTTTTATAAAACTTGCATTTAGTTATAATCACGCATTTAATCTAGTTAATTTAGGCTTTATATTTATAAGTAGGTTATTAAATCATAATTTAGTTAGCAAAAATATCAAGAATTTCTATTGTTTCGGTTAAAGCGACGATAGATAAAATTAAACTAATCAATCTCTGTGGGACGATATTCGGACTCATTTAATCCACTTTATTACTTGTTAACGAACCGTACACTTGCGGTAATTTAAATCGAAAGAAATATTTCGCGAACAATCATCAATGTAAACAATAGTAAAATTTGAAAAAGGATTGAAAATATCATTCATAATTTTTTGAAATTCAGAGGGAGCATTTTGAGACCGAATGGCATAACATTCCATTCGTATTGTCCAAAAGGAACATTGAAAGCAATTTTGTATCTGTCTTCTTTTTTAATTTGAATTTGTCAGAAACCTGGTTTCATATCAAATTTTGAAAAGATGACAGCTTTACAAAGACGATTCAAAAAATCTTTCTTTTCAGGAATATGATATCTAATCCATTGAAGAGCAGTATTAAGAGTTTTATAATTGATAACCAAACGAGGAACTCCTCGTTCAATCTCAGCAGAATTATTGACATAGAAAGCTGAACAACTCCAAGGAGATTCACTAAGTCGGATTAAACCTTTCTCAAGTAAATCATTGATTTCTTTGATACAAAAATTAAGTAACTCTTTGTTCATTTGAATAGGAGATTTTGTAGAAATATTTGATTCATGAAAATCAGAATTGTAAGGAAGAGAAACAATATGTTTCTTTCTATCCCAAAAAGCATTTGGAATAGTTGAAAAAATTTCTTTTTCAATTCTATTTTTTAATTCTGAAATTTTCTCTTGATGAATGGATTCTTGCAATCTGTTCTCCATTTTTTGAAATTGAATTTCTTTTTTAAGAAATTGAATATGATTTCTTTTTAAATTAATATTGATAATAATTTTTGAAATAACATCTTCTTTTAAAGAATTAATAT
>NW_019253568.1:0-1213 GCF_002742605.1 Olea europaea var. sylvestris
TGGATTTGAATTTGAAATGGGGCAGACGATTAACGGCTACTATTATTCTGTATGCAATTGGACAGAGACATTAGGTAAAGTCGGTCTGTATCTGTTGACTCTCTTCTGATCAAATCATTTTTAAACATTTAAAATACTAAATTTAAAAAGTTAAAAATACTTAGTTATTGTTTCGTCCCAACTTTTCACATTGGCCCATTAGCTCAGTTGGTTAGAGCGTCGTGCTAATAACGCGAAGGTCGCAGGTTCGAAACCTGCATGGGCCAGTGACAGTAAAATAGTATTTATATTACTTTTTCCCCGGTCACGGCTTTTCTTCAACCCCCAACTTCTATTTTTTCACTTTTCTAAGCAGAAAATTGGTCAAATTTGAATTTGTATGTAAAAAATGCTTCCAAGCTTTACATTCTTTGCAATCTCCATTAAAAATTCGGTAGATAGAACACCACCAAACAGCTTTATAAACTTCCAACGAAGAAATTACAAGAATAAAAAACATAGAAAGGTAAGAGAGAGTTGTTGAAGGAGAAAACTTTATATATATATATATATATGTATATATACACAGCGCCTGAAATCACAAAAACCATCTCATAAATAATCCATGGGAAGCTCCCAAGCATCGGTAGTTTCTCTCATCTTTGAGCGGTACTTCCGACTAGATGAATGCCTATCCCTGCGTCTGTAATCGCCTTGATCACGTCTGCCTTTGTCTGAATCTTCTTCAACTTCGATGAAATGATTGCCAACATTCTGTGCATCCCAAATGCCCTAGCATTGGATTTGGAGAGAGTAATTAATTAGCAGGAGATGATTAAAAGTAGTAACACTTAGCTAATAAAGAAGAAAACTACTTCAATCTGAGATTTCATATTACCCTCTAAAATTCCCTTTCAACTTATGAAAATGCAGAAATAACCAATTGGTGTAACTGATGTTTAAGTGGAAGAGTTTTGTACAAATGCGACGTTTTTGATGGTTTGTACATGCATAATCTTACCACATAATTAGGGGGGGAAATCAAAAGGAGGAATATTAATTGACATCAAGGTTTGTTGTAAATGGGAACTCCCGTGCAAAAAGTACCTTGGTTAGCCTTTGTATGCGTGAAGCAGCAGCTTCATGTACCACTACCGTGTCAGGCAACACTTCCAGCACATCATCTACCAACAGAGCATAGGTGCTCACCTGAAATGAAAACAAGAAAATAATG
>NW_019253569.1:0-35064 GCF_002742605.1 Olea europaea var. sylvestris
TGAGCACTTGCATATTTGGAACGCTTGGATTGTCGGCGTACGAAGAATTGAGCGTAACTTTTGCACACGGTGTCCATTTTAGGTCCATAAGTACTTTTTGAAAACGTAGCGATCGTTTTGGATTGAACTCACCACTTCGTCGTGACGTACGAGTGATTATGGCCATTTTTCGAAAGAATGAGCACTAGCATATTTAGAATGCTTGGAGAGTCAGCGGCCGAAGAATTGAGCGTAACTTTTGCACACGCTGTCCGTTTTGGGCCCATAAGAACTTTTTGGAAGTGTAGCGACCGTTTTGGATTGAACTCACCACTTCGTCATGACGTATGAGGGATTTCGGCCATTTTTCGAAAGAATGAGCACATGCATATTTAGAACTCTTGGAGAGTCGGCGGACGATGAATTGAGCGTAACTTTTGCACACGGTGTCCGTTTTGGGCCCATAAGTAGTTTTTGGAAACGTAGCGACCGTTTTGGATTGAACTCACCACTTCATCGAGACGTACGCGTGATTATGGCTATTTTTCAATGGAATGAGCACTTGCATATTTAGAACGCTTGGAGAGTCGGCGGACGAAGAATTGAGCGTAACTTTCGCACACGGTGTCCGTTTTGGGCCCATAAGAAGCTTTTGGAAATGTAGCGGCCATTTTTGGATTGAACACACCACTTCGTCGTAATGTACGAGATATTTTGGCGATTTTTTGGAAGAATGAGCACTTGCATATTTAGAACCCTTGGAGAGTCGGCGGTCGAACAATAGAGTGTAACTTTTGCACACGGTGTCCGTTTTGGGCCCATAAGAACTTTTTGGAAATGTAGCGACCGTTTTGGATTGAACTCACCACTTCGTCGTGACGTACGAGGGATTTTGGCCATTTTTTGAAAGAATGACCACTTGCATATATGGAACGCTTGGATTGACAACGTACAAAGAATGGAGCGTAACTTTTGTACACGGTGTCCGTTTTGGGCCCATAAGAACATTTTGGAAATGTAGTGACCGTTTTGGATTGAACTCACCACTTCGTCATGACGTATGATTGATTTTGGCCATTTCTCGAAAGAATGAGCACTTGCATATTTGGAACGCTTGGATTGTCGGCGTACGAAGAATTGAGCGTAACTTTTGCACACGGTGTCCGCTTTGGGCCCATAAGTACTTTTTGGAAATGTAGCGACCGTTTTGGATTGAACTCACCACTTCGTCGTGACGTATGAGGGATTTCGGCCATTTTTCGAAAGAATGAGCACATGCATATTTAGAACGCTTGGAGAGTCGGCGGATGATGAATTGAGCGTAACTTTTGTACACGGTGTCCGTTTCGGGCCCGTAAGAACTTTTTGAGATGTAGCAATCGTTTTGGATTGAACTCACCACTTCGTCATGACGCACGAGGGATTTCGGCCATTTTTCGAAAGAATGAGCCCTTGCATATTAAGAATGCTTGAAGAGTCGACGGACGATTAATTGAGCGTAACTTTTGCACAAGGTGTCCGTTTTGGGCCCGTAAGAACTTTTTGAAATGTAGCGACCGTTTTGGATTGAACTCACCACTTCGTCGTGACGTACGAGGGATTTTGGCGATTTTTCGAAAGAATGAGAACTTACATATTTAGAACGCTTGGAGAGTCGGCGGCCGAAGAATTGAGCGTAACTTTTGCACACGGTGTCCGTTTTGGGCCCATAAGAACCTTTTGGAAATGTAGCGACCGTTTTGGATTGAACTCACCACTTCGTCGTGACGTACGAGGAATTTCGGCCATTTTTCGAAAGAATGAGCACTTGCATATATGGAACGCTTGGATTGACAGCGTACAAAGAATTGAGCGTAACTTTTGCACATGGTGTCCGTTTTGGGCCCGTAAGAACTTTTTGGAAATGAAGTTACCGTTTTGGATTGAACTCACCACTTCGTCGTGACTTATAAAGGATTTCGGCCATTTTTTGAAAGAATGAGAACTTGCATATTTGGAACGCTTGGATTGCCGGCATACGAAGAATTGAGTGTAACTTTTACACACGGTGTCCGTTTTGGGCCCATAACTACTTTTTGGAAATGTAGCGACCGTTTTGGATTGAACTCACAACTTCATCGGGACGTATGAGTGATTTTGGCCATTTATCGAAAGAATGAGCCCTTAAATATTTAGAACGCTTGGAGAGTCGGCGGACGATGAATTGAGCGTAACTTTTGCACATGGTGTCCGTTTTGGGCCCATAGGAACTTTTTGGAAATGTAGCGACCGTTTTAGAATGAACTCACCACTTCATCGTGACGTATGAGGGATTTCGGCCATTTTTCGAAAGAATGACCACTTGCAAATTTGGAACGCTTGGATTGTCGGCGTACGAAAAGTTGAGCATAACTTTCGCACACGGTATCCGTTTTGGGCCCATAAGTACTTTTTGGAAACGTAGCGAACGTTTTGGATTGAACTCACCACTTCGTCGTGACGTACGAGGGATTTTGGTGATTTTTCGAAAGAATGAGCACTTGCATATTTAGAACGCTTGGAGAGTCGGCGGACGAAGAATTAAGCGTAACTTTTGCACACGGTGTCCGTTTTGGGCCCACAAGTACTTTTTGGAAATGTAGCGACCGTTTTGGATTGAACTTACCACTTCGTCGTGACGTATGAGGGATTTCAGCCATTTTTCAAAAGAATGACCTCTAGCATATTTGGAACGCTTGGATTGTCGGCGTACGAAGAATTGAGCGTAACCTTTGCACACGGTGTCCGTTTTGGGCCCATAAGTACTTTTTGGAAACGTAGCGATCGTTTTGAATTGAAATCACCACTTCGTCGTAACGTACGAGTGACTATGGCCATTTTTCGATGGAATGAGCACTTGCATATTTAGAACGCTTGGAGAGTCGGCAGACGAAGAATTGAGCGTAATTTTCGCACACGGTGTCTGTTTTGGGCCCATAAGAATCTTTTGGAAATGTAGCGGCCGTTTTGGATTGAACTCACCACTTCGTCGTGACGTACGAGGAATTTTGGCAATTTTTCGAAAGAATGAGCACTTGCATAGTTAGAACGCTTGGAGAGTCGGCGGCCGAAGAATTGAGCGTAACTTTTGCACACGGTGTCCGTTTTGGGCCCATAAGAACTTTTTGGAAATGTAGCTACCGTTTTGGATTGAACTCACCACTTCGTCGTGACGTACGAGGGATTTCGGCCATTTTTCGAAAGAATGAGCACTTGCATATATGGAACGCTTGGATTGACAGCGTACAAAGAATTGAGCGTAACTTTTGTACACGGCGTCCGTTTTGGGCCCATAAGAACATTTTGGAAATGTAGTGACCGTTTTGGATTGAACTCACCACTTCGTCGTGACGTATGAGGGATTTCAGCCATTTTTCGAAAGAATGAGCACTTGCATATTTCAAACGCTTGGATTGTCGGCGTACGAAAAGTTGAGCGTAACTTTCGCACACGGTGTCCGTTTTGGGCCCGTAAGAACTTTTTGAAATGTAGCGACCGTTTTGGATTGAACTCACCACTTCGTCGTGACGTATGAGGGATTTCAGCCATTTTTCGAAAGAATGAGCACATGCATATTTAGAACGCTTGGAGAGTCGGGGGACGATGAATTGAGCGTAACTTTTGTACACGGTGTCCGTTTTGGGCCCGTAAGAACTTTTTGAAATGTAGCGACCGTTTTGGATTGAACTCACCACTTCATCGTGACGTATGAGGGATTTCAGCCATTTTTCGAAAGAATGACCACTTGCATATTTGGAACGCTTGGATTGTCGGCGTACGAAAAGTTGAGCGTAACTTTCGCACACGGTGTCCGTTTTGGCCCCCATAAGTACTTTTTAGAAACGTAGCGACCGTTTTGGATTGAACTCACCACTTCGTCGTGACGTACGAGGGATTTTGGTGATTTTTCGAAAGAATGAGCACTTGCATATTTAGAACGCTTGGAGAGTCGACGGACGAAGAATTGAGCGTAACTTTTGCACACGGTGTCCGTTTTGGGCCCACAAGTACTTTTTGGAAATGTAGCGACCGTTTTGGATTGAACTCACCACTACGTCGTGACGTATGAGGGATTTCGCCCATTTTTTGAAAGAATGAGCACTTGTATATATGGAACGCTTGGATTGACAGCGTACAAAGAATTGAGCGTAACTTTTGCACACGATGCCCGTTTTGGGCCCATAAGTACTTTTTGGAAACGTAGCGACTGTTTTGAGTTGAACTCACAACTTCGTCGTGACGTACGAGTGATTTTGGCCATTTTTCGAAAGAATAGCACTTGCACATTTGGAACGCTTGGATTGTCGGCGTACGAAGAATTGAGCGTAACTTTTGCACACGGTGTCCCTTTTGGGCCCATAAATACTTTTTGGAAATGTAGCGACCGTTTTGGATTGAACTCACAACTTCATCGTGACGTATGAGTGATTTTGGCCATTTATCGAAAGAATGAGCACTTGCATATTTAGAACGCTTGGAGAGTCGGCGAACGATGAATTGAGCGTAACTTTTGCACACGGTGTCCGTTTTGGGCCCATAGGAACTTTTTGGAAATGTAGTGACCGTTTTGGATTGAACTCACCACTTCGTCGTGACGTATGAGGGATATCAGCCATTTTTCGAAAGAATGACCACTTGCATATTTGAAACGCTTGGATTGTCGGCGTACGAAGAATTGAGCGTAACTTTTGCACACAGTGTCCGTTTTGGGCCCATAAGTACTTTTTGGAAACGTAGCGATCGTTTTGAAATGAAATCACCACTTCGTCGTGACGTACGAGGGACTATGGCCATTTTTCGATGGAATGAGCACTTGCATATTTAGAACGCTTGGAGAGTCGGCGGACGAAGAATTGAGCGTAATTTTCGCACACGGTGTCTGTTTTGGGCCCATAAGAACCTTTTGGAAATGTAGCGGCCATTTTGGATTGAACTCACCACTTCGTCATGACGTACGAGGAATTTTGGCAATTTTTCGAAAGAATGAGCACTTGCATAGTTAGAACGCTTGGAGAGTCGGCGGCCGAAGAATTGAGCGTGACTTTTGCACACGGTGTCCGTTTTGGGCCCATAAGAACTTTTTGGAAATGTAGCTACCGTTTTGGATTGAACTCACCACTTCGTCGTGACGTACGAGGGATTTTGGCCATTTTTCGAAAGAATGAGCCCTTGTATAGGTAGAATGCTTGGAGAGTCGGCGGATGACGAATTGAGCGTAACTTTTGCACACGGTGTCCGTTTTGGGCCCGTAAGAACTTTTTGAAATGTAGCGACCATTTTGAATTGAACTCACCACTACGTCGTGACGTACGATGGATTTTGGTGAATTTTCGAAAGAATGAGCACTTGCATATTTAGAACGCTTGGAGTGTCGACGGACGATGAATTGAGCGTAACTTTTGCACACGGTGTCCGTTTTGGGCCCATAAGAACCTTTTGGAAATGTAGCGGCCGTTTAGGATTGAACTCACCACTTCGTCGTGACGTATGAGGGATTTCAGCCATTTTTCAAAAGAATGACCACTTGCATATTTGGAACGCTTGGATTGTCGACGTACGAAGTATTGAGCGTAACTTTTGCACAAGGAGCCCGTTTTGGGCCCATAAGTACTTTTTGGAGGTGTAGTGACCGTTTTGGATTGAACTCACCACTTCGTCGTGATCTATGAGTGATTTTGGCCATTTTTTGAAAGAATAAGCACTTGCATATTTGGAACGCTTGGATTGTCGGCGTACGAAGAATTGAGCGTAACTTTTGCACACGGTGTCCGTTTTGGGCCCATAAGTACTTTTTGGAAACGTAGCGATCAATTTGAATTGAAATCACCACTTCGTCGTGACGTACGAGTGACTATGGCCATTTTTCGATGGAATGAGCACTTGCATATTTAGAACGCTTGGAGAGTCGGCGGACGAAGAATTGAGCGTAATTTTCGCACACGGTGTCTGTTTTGGGCCCATAAGAACCTTTTGGAAATGTAGCGGCCATTTTGGATTGAACTCACCACTTCGTCATGACGTACGAGGGATTTCGGCCATTTTTTGAAAGTATGACCACTTGCATATTTGGAACGCTTGGATAGTCGGCGTACGAATAATTGAGCGTAACATTTGCACACGGTGTCCGTTTTGGGCCCATAAGAACTCTTTGGAAACGTAGCGACCGTTTTGGATTGAAGTCACCACTTCGTCATGATGTACGAGTGATTATGGCCATTTTTCGATGGAATGAGCAGTTGCATATTTAGAACGCTTGGAGAGTCGGCGGACGAAGAATTGAGCGTAACTTTCGTACACGGTGTCCGTTTTGGGCCCATAAGAACCTTTTGGAAATGTAGCGGCAGTTTTGGATTGAACTCACCACTTCGTTATGACGTATGAGGGATTTCGGCCATTTTTCGAAAGAATGACCACTTGCATATTTGTAACGCTTGGATGGTCGGCGTACGAAGAATTGAGCGTAACTTTTGCACACGGTGCCCGTTTTGGGCCCATAAGTAATTTTTGGAAACGTAACGACCGTTTTGGATTGAACTCACAACTTCGTCGTGACGTACGATTGATTTTGGCCATTTTTCGAGGGAATGAGCACTTGCATATTTTGAACGCTTGGAGAGTCGGCGGACGAAGAATTGAGCGTAACTTTTGCACACGGTGTCCGTTTTGGGCCCATAAGAACCTTTTGGAAATGTAGCGACCGTTTTGGATTGAACTCACCACTACGTCGTGACATACGAGTGATTTTGGCCATTTTTTGAAAGAATGAGCCCTTGCATACTTAGAACGCTTGGAGAGTCGGCGGACGATGAATTGAGCGTAACTTTTGCACACGGTGTCCATTTTGTGCCCGTAAGAACTTTTTCAAATGTAGCGACCATTTTGGATTGAACTCACCACTTCGTCGTGACGTACGAGGGATTTCAGCCATTTTTCGAAAGAATGAGCCTTTGCATATTTAGAATGCTTGGAGAGTCGGCGGATGATGAATTGAGCATAACTTTTGCACACGGTGTCCGTTTTGGGCTCGTAAAAACTTTTTGAAATGTAGCGACCGTTTTGGATTGAACTCACCACTTTGTCGTCACGTACGATGGATTTTGGTGATTTTTCAAAAGAATGAGCACTTGCATATTTAGAACGCTTGGAGTGTCGATGGACGATGAATTGAGCGTAACTTTTGCACACGGTGTCTGTGTTGGGCCCATAAGAACCTTTTGGAAATGTAGCGGCCATTTTGGATTTAACTCACCACTTCGTCGTGACGTATGAGGGATTTCGGCCATTTATCAAAAGAATGACCACTTGCATATTTGGAACGTTTGGATTGTCGGCGTACGAAGAATTGAGCGTAACTTTTGCACACGGTGCCCGTTTTGGGCCCATAAGTACTTTTTGGAAATGTAGTGACCGTTTTGGATTGAACTTACCACTTCGTCGTGACGTATGAGTGATTTTGGCCATTTTTTGAAAGAATGAGCACTTGCATAATTAGAACGCTAGGAGAGTCGGCGAACGATGAATTGAGTGTAACTTTTGCACACGGTGTCCGTTTTGGGCCCGTAAGAACTTTTTGAAATGTAGCGACCGTTTTGGATTGAACTCACCACTTCATCGTGACGTACGAGGGATTTTGGTGATTTTTTGAAAGAATGAGCACTTGCATATTTAGAACGCTTGGAGTGTCGACGGACGAGGAATTGAGCGTAACTTTTGCACACGGTGTCCGTTTGGCCCATAGGAACTTTTTGAAAATGTAGCGGCCGTTTTTGATTGATCTCACCACTTCATCGTGACGTATGAGGGATTTCGGCCATTTTTCGAAAGAATGACCACTTGAATATTTGGAACGCTTGGATTGTCGGCGTACGAAGAACTGAGCGTAACTTTTGCCCACGGTGCTCGTTTTGGGCCCATAAGTAATTTTTGGAAACGTAGCGACCGTTTTGGATTGAACTCACAACTTCGTCGTGACGTACGAATGATTTTGGCCATTTTTCGAGGGAATGAGCACTTGCATATTTAGAACGCTTGGAGAGTCGACGGACGAAGAATTGAGCGTAACTTTTGCACACGGTGTCCGTTTTGGGCCCATAAGAACTTTTTGAAAATGTAGCGACCGTTTTGGATTGAACTCACCACTTCGTCGTGACATACGAGTGATTTTGGCCATTTTTGAAAGAATGAGCCCTTGCATATTTAGAACGCTTGGAGAGTCGGCGGACGATGAATTGAGCGTAACTTTTGCACACGGTGTCCATTTTGGGCCCGTAAGAAATTTTTCAAATTTAGCGACCGTTTTGGATTGAACTCACCACTTCATCGTGACGTACGAGGGATTTTGGCCATTTTTCGAAAGAATGAGCCGTTGCATATTTAGAATGCTTGGAGAGTTGGCGGATGGCGAATTGAGCGTAACTTTTGCACACGGTGTCCGTTTTGGGCCCGTAAGAACTTTTTGAAATGTAGCAACCGTTTTGGATTGAACTCACCACTTTGTCGTGACGTACGATGGATTTTGGTGATTTTTCAAAAGAATGAGCACTTGCGTATTTAGAACGCTTGGAGTGTCGACGGACGATGAATTGAGCGTAACTTTTGTACACGGTGTCCGTTTTGGGCCAATAAGAACCTTTTGGAAATGTAGCGGCCGTTTTGGATTGAACTCACCACTTCGTCGTGACGTATGAGGGATTTCGGCCATTTTTCAAAAGAATGACCACTTACATATTTGGAACGCTTGGATTGTCGGCGTACGAAGAATTGAGCATAACTTTTACGCACGGTGCCCGTTTTAGGCCCATAAGAACGTTTTGAAAACGTAGCGACCGTTTTGGATTGAACTCACCACTTCGTCGTGATGTACGAGTGATTATGGCCATTTTTCGATGGAATGAGTACTTGCATATTTAGAACACTTGGAGAGTCGGCGGACGAAGAATTGAGCGTAACTTTTGCACACGGTGTCCATTTTGGGCCCGTAAGAACTTTTTCAAATGTAGCGACCGTTTTGGATTGAACTCACCACTTCTTCGTGACGTACGAGGGATTTTGACCATTTTTCGAAAGAATGAGCAGTTGAATATTTGGAGCGCTTGAAGAGTCAGCGTATGAAAAATTGAGCTTAACTTTTGCACACGGTGTCCGTTTTGGGCCCATAAGTACTTTTTGAAAATGTAGCGATCGTTTTGGATTGAACTCACCAGTTTGTCGTGACGTACGAGGGATTTTGTCCATTTTTCCAAAGAATGAGCACTTCCGTATTTAGAACGCTTGGATAGTCGACAGACGAAGAATTGAGCATAACTTTTGCAGACGGTGTCCGTTTTGGGCACATAAGTACTTTTTGAAAATGTAGCGACCGTTTTTGATTGAACTCACCACTTCATCGGGATGTAAGAGGGATTTCGGCCATTTTTCGAAAGAATGAGCACTTGCATATTTGGAACGCTTGGAAAGTCGGCGTACGAAGAATTGAGCGTAACTTTTGCACACGGTGTCCGTTTTGGGCCCATAAGTACTTTTTGGAAATGTAGCGACCGTTTTGGATTGAACTCACCCCTTCATTGCGACGTATGAGGGATTTTGGCCATTTTTCGAAAGAATAAGTACTTCTATATTTGGAACACTTGGAGAGTCGGCGTACGAAGAATTGAGCTTAACTTTTGAACACGGTGTCCTTTTTAGGTCCATAAGTACTTTTTGGAAATGTAGCGACCGTTTTGGATTGAACTCACCACTTCATCATGAGGTACGAGGGATTTTGTCCATTTTCCGAAAGAATGGGCACTTGCATATTTAGAACGCTTGGAGAGTCGACGGACAAAGAATTGAGCGTAACTTTTGCACACGGTGTCCGTTTTAGGTCCATAAGTACTTTTTGGAATTGTAGCGACCGTTTTGGATTGAACTCACCACTTCGTCGAGTCGTACGAGGGATTTTGGCCATTTTTCGAAAGACTGAGCACTTGCATATTTGGAACGTTTGGAGAGTCGGCGTACGAAGAATTGAGCGTAACTTTTGCACACGGTGTCCGTTTTAGGTCCATAAGTACTTTTTGGAATTGTAGCGACCGTTTTGGATTGAACTCACCACTTCGTCGAGTCGTACGAGGGATTTTGGCCATTTTTCGAAAGACTGAGCACTTGCATATTTGGAACGTTTGGAGAGTCGGCGTACGAAGAATTGAGCGTAACTTTTGCACACGGTGTCCGTTTTAGGTCCATAAGTACTTTTTGGAATTGTAGCGACCGTTTTGGATTGAACTCACCACTTCGTCGAGTCGTACGAGGGATTTTGGCCATTTTTCGAAAGACTGAGCACTTGCATATTTGGAACGTTTGGAGAGTCGGCGTACGAAGAATTGAGCGTAACTTTTGCACACGGTGTCCGTTTTAGGTCCATAAGTACTTTTTGGAATTGTAGCGACCGTTTTGGATTGAACTCACCACTTCGTCGAGTCGTACGAGGGATTTTGGCCATTTTTCGAAAGACTGAGCACTTGCATATTTGGAACGTTTGGAGAGTCGGCGTACGAAGAATTGAGCGTAACTTTTGCACACGGTGTCCGTTTTAGGTCCATAAGTACTTTTTGGAATTGTAGCGACCGTTTTGGATTGAACTCACCACTTCGTCGAGTCGTACGAGGGATTTTGGCCATTTTTCGAAAGACTGAGCACTTGCATATTTGGAACGTTTGGAGAGTCGGCGTACGAAGAATTGAGCGTAACTTTTGCACACGGTGTCCGTTTTAGGTCCATAAGTACTTTTTGGAATTGTAGCGACCGTTTTGGATTGAACTCACCACTTCGTCGAGTCGTACGAGGGATTTTGGCCATTTTTCGAAAGACTGAGCACTTGCATATTTGGAACGTTTGGAGAGTCGGCGTACGAAGAATTGAGCGTAACTTTTGCACACGGTGTCCGTTTTAGGTCCATAAGTACTTTTTGGAATTGTAGCGACCGTTTTGGATTGAACTCACCACTTCGTCGAGTCGTACGAGGGATTTTGGCCATTTTTCGAAAGACTGAGCACTTGCATATTTGGAACGTTTGGAGAGTCGGCGTACGAAGAATTGAGCGTAACTTTTGCACACGGTGTCCGTTTTAGGTCCATAAGTACTTTTTGGAATTGTAGCGACCGTTTTGGATTGAACTCACCACTTCGTCGAGTCGTACGAGGGATTTTGGCCATTTTTCGAAAGACTGAGCACTTGCATATTTGGAACGTTTGGAGAGTCGGCGTACGAAGAATTGAGCGTAACTTTTGCACACGGTGTCCGTTTTAGGTCCATAAGTACTTTTTGGAATTGTAGCGACCGTTTTGGATTGAACTCACCACTTCGTCGAGTCGTACGAGGGATTTTGGCCATTTTTCGAAAGACTGAGCACTTGCATATTTGGAACGTTTGGAGAGTCGGCGTACGAAGAATTGAGCGTAACTTTTGCACACGGTGTCCGTTTTAGGTCCATAAGTACTTTTTGGAATTGTAGCGACCGTTTTGGATTGAACTCACCACTTCGTCGAGTCGTACGAGGGATTTTGGCCATTTTTCGAAAGACTGAGCACTTGCATATTTGGAACGTTTGGAGAGTCGGCGTACGAAGAATTGAGCGTAACTTTTGCACACGGTGTCCGTTTTAGGTCCATAAGTACTTTTTGGAATTGTAGCGACCGTTTTGGATTGAACTCACCACTTCGTCGAGTCGTACGAGGGATTTTGGCCATTTTTCGAAAGACTGAGCACTTGCATATTTGGAACGTTTGGAGAGTCGGCGTACGAAGAATTGAGCGTAACTTTTGCACACGGTGTCCGTTTTAGGTCCATAAGTACTTTTTGGAATTGTAGCGACCGTTTTGGATTGAACTCACCACTTCGTCGAGTCGTACGAGGGATTTTGGCCATTTTTCGAAAGACTGAGCACTTGCATATTTGGAACGTTTGGAGAGTCGGCGTACGAAGAATTGAGCGTAACTTTTGCACACGGTGTCCGTTTTAGGTCCATAAGTACTTTTTGGAATTGTAGCGACCGTTTTGGATTGAACTCACCACTTCGTCGAGTCGTACGAGGGATTTTGGCCATTTTTCGAAAGACTGAGCACTTGCATATTTGGAACGTTTGGAGAGTCGGCGTACGAAGAATTGAGCGTAACTTTTGCACACGGTGTCCGTTTTAGGTCCATAAGTACTTTTTGGAATTGTAGCGACCGTTTTGGATTGAACTCACCACTTCGTCGAGTCGTACGAGGGATTTTGGCCATTTTTCGAAAGAATGAGCACTTGCATATTTGGAACGCTTGGAGAGTCGGCGTACTAAGAATTGAGCATAACTTTTGCACACGGTGTCCGTTCTGGGCCCATAGGTACTTTTTGGAAATATAGCGACCGTTTTGGATTGAACTCACCACATCATCATGACGTATGAGGGATTTCGGCCATTTTTCGAAAGAATGAGCACTTGCATATTTGGAACGCTTGGAGAGTCGGGGTACGAACAATTGAGCATAACTTTTGTACACGGTGTCCGTTTTGGGCCCATAAGTACTTTTTGGAAATGAAGCGACCGTTTTGGATTGAACTCACTACTTCGTCGTGACGTATGAGGGATTTCGGCCATTTATCGAAAGAATGAGCACTTGCATATTTAGAACGCTTGGAGAGTCGGGGTACGAACAATTGAGCATAACTTTTGTACACGGTGTCCGGTTTGGGCCCATAAGTACTTTTTGGAAATGTAGCGACCGTTTTGGATTGAACTCACCACTTCGTCGTGACGTACGAGGGATTTTGGCCATTTTTCGAAAGAATGAGCACTTGCATATTTGGAACGCTTGGAGAGTCGGGGTACGAACAAATGAGCTTAACTTTTGGACACGGTGCCCGTTTTGGGCCCATAAGTACTTTTTGGAAATGTAGCGACCGTTTTGGATTGAACTCACCACTTCATCGTGACGTACGAGGGATTTTGGCCATATTTCGAGAGAATGAGCAATTGCATATTTGGAACGCTTGGAGAGTCGGCGTACAAAGAATTGAGCGTGACTTTTACACACGGTGTCTGTTTTGGGCCCATAAGTACTTTTTGGAAATATAGCGACCGTTATGGATTGAGCTCACCACTTCGTCGTGACGTACGAGGGATTTTGGCCATTTTTTGAAAGAATGAGCACTTGCATATTTGGAACGCTTGGAGAGTCGGCGTACGAACAATTGAGCTTAACTTTTGGACACGGTGTCCGTTTCGGGCCCATAAGCACTTTTTGGAAATGTGGCGACCGTTTTGGATTGAACTCACCACTTCGTCTTGACGTACGAGGGATTTTGGCCATATTTCAAAAGAATGAGCACTTGAATATTTGGAGCGCTTGTAGAGTCGGTGTACTAAGAATTGAGCGTAACTTTTGCACACGTTGTCCGTTTTGGGCCCATAAGTACTTCTTGGAAATGTTGGGACCGTTTTGGATTGAACTCACCACTTCTTCGTGACGTACGAGGGATTTTCACCATTTTTCGAAAGAATGAGCAGTTGAATATTTGGAGCGCTTGAAGAGTCAGCGCACGAAGAATTGAGCTTAACTTTTGCACACGGTGTCCGTTTTGGGCCCATAAGTACTTTTTGAAAATGTAGCGATCGTTTTGGATTGAACTCACCACTTTGTCGTGACGTACGAGGGATTTTTGCCATTTTTCCAAAGAATGAGCACTTCCATATTTAGAACGCTTGGATAGTCGACAGACGAAGAATTGAGCAAAACTTTTGCAGACGGTGTCCGTTTTGGGCACATAAGTACTTTTTGAAAATGTAGCGACCGTTTTTGATTGAACTCACCACTTCATCGGGATGTAAGAGGGATTTCGGCCATTTTTCGAAAGAATGAGCACTTGCATATTTGCAACGCTTGGAGAGTCGGCGTACGAAGAATTGAGCGTAACTTTTGCACACGGTGTCCGTTTTGGGCCCATAAGTACTTTTTGGAAATGTAGCGACCGTTTTGGATTGAACTCACCACTTCATTGTGACGTATGAGGGATTTTGGCCATTTTTCGTAAGAATAAGTACTTCCATATTTGGAACACTTGGAGAGTCGGCGTACGAAGAATTGAGCTTAACTTTTGAACACGGTGTCCTTTTTGGGCCCATAAGCACTTTTTGGAAATGTAGCGACCGTTTTGGATTGAACTCACCACTTCATCATGAGGTACGAGGGATTTTGTCCATTTTCCGAAAGAATGGGTACTTGCATATTTAGAACGCTTGGAGAGTCGACGGATGAAGAATTGAGCGTAAGTTTTGTACACGGTGTCCGTTTTAGGCCCATAAGTACTTTTTGGAAATGTAGCGACCGTTTTGGATTGAACTCACCACTTCATCGTGAAGTACGAGGGATTTTTGCCATATTTTGAAAGAATGAGTACTTGCATATTTGGAAAGCTTGGAGAGTCGGCGTACTAAGAATTGAGCATAACTTTTGCACACGGTGTCCGTTATGGGCCCATTTGTACTTTTTGGAAATGTAGCGACCGTTTTGGATTGAACTCATCACTTCATCGTGACGTACGAGGGATTTTGGCCTTTTTTCGAAAGAATGAGCACTTGCATATTTGGAACGCTTGGAGAGTCGGCGCACTAAGAATTGAGCGTAACTTTTGCACATGGTGTCCGTTTCGGGCCCATAAGCACTTTTTGGAAATGTAGCGACCGTTTTGGATTGAACTCACCACTTCGTCGAGTCGTACGAGGGATTTTGGCCATATTTCAAAAGAATGAGCACTTGCATATTTGGAACGCTTGGAGAGTCGGCGCACTAAGAATTGAGCGTAACTTTTGCACACGGTGTCCGTTTTGGGCCCTTAAGTACTTTTTGGAAATGTAGCGACCGTTTTGGATTGAACTCACCACTTCTTCGTGACGTACGAGGGATTTTGGCCATATTTCAAAAGAATGAGCACTTGCATATTTGGAACGCTTGGAGAGTTGGCGCACTAGGAATTGAGTGTAACTTTTGCACACGGTGTCCGTTTTGTGCCCTTAAGTACTTTTTGGAAATGAAACGACTGTTTTGGATTGAACTCACCACTTCATCGTGATGTACGAGGGATTTTGGGCATTTTTCGAAAGAATGAGCACTTGCATATTTGGAACGCTTGGAGAGTTGGCGCACTAGGAATTGAGTGTAACGTTTGCACACGGTGTCCGTTTTGGGCCCATAAGTACTTTTTGGAAATGAGGCGACCGTTTTGGATTGAACTTACCACTTCATCGTGACGTACGAGGGATTTTGGACATTTTTTGAAAGAATGAGCACTTACATATCTGGAACGCTTGGAGAGTCGGCGTACTATGAATTGAGCGTAACTTTTGCACACGGTGTCCGTTTTGGGCCCATAAGTACTTTTTGGAAATGAGGCGACCGTTTTGGATTGAACTCACCACTTCATCGTGATGTACGAGGGATTTTGGGCATTTTTCGAAAGAATGAGCACTTGCATATTTAGAACACTTGGAGAATCGCCGGACGAAGAATTGGGCGTAACTTTTGCACACGGTATCCGTTTTGGGCCCATAAGTACCTTTTGAAAATTTAGCGACCGTTTCGGATTGAACTCACCACTTCGTCGTGACGTACGAGGGATTTTGGCCATTTTTCGAAAGGGTGAGCACTTGTCTATTGGGAACGCTTGGAGAGTCGGCGTACAAAGAAATGAGCGTAACTTTTGCACACGGTGTCCGTTTTGGGCCCATAAGTACTTTTTGGAAATGTAGCGACCGTTTTGGATTGAACTCTCCACTTCTTCATGACGTACGAGGGATTTTGGCAATTTTTCGAAAGAATGAGCACTCGCATATTTGGAACGCTTGGAGAGTCGGCGTACGAAGAATTGAGCGTAACTTTTGCACACGGCGTACATTTTGGGCCCATAAGTACTTTTTGGAAATGTAGCGACCGTTTTGGATTGAACTCTCCACTTCTTCATGACGTACGAGGGATTTTGGCAATTTTTCGAAAGAATGAGCACTCGCATATTTGGAACGCTTGGAGAGTCGGCGTACGAAGAATTGAGCGTAACTTTTGCACACGGCGTACATTTTGGGCCCATAAGTACTTTTTGGAAATGTAGCGACCGTTTTGGATTGAACTCTCCACTTCTTCATGACGTACGAGGGATTTTGGCAATTTTTCGAAAGAATGAGCACTCGCATATTTGGAACGCTTGGAGAGTCGGCGTACGAAGAATTGAGCGTAACTTTTGCACACGGCGTACATTTTGGGCCCATAAGTACTTTTTGGAAATGTAGCGACCGTTTTGGATTGAACTCTCCACTTCTTCATGACGTACGAGGGATTTTGGCAATTTTTCGAAAGAATGAGCACTCGCATATTTGGAACGCTTGGAGAGTCGGCGTACGAAGAATTGAGCGTAACTTTTGCACACGGCGTACATTTTGGGCCCATAAGTACTTTTTGGAAATGTAGCGACCGTTTTGGATTGAACTCTCCACTTCTTCATGACGTACGAGGGATTTTGGCAATTTTTCGAAAGAATGAGCACTCGCATATTTGGAACGCTTGGAGAGTCGGCGTACGAAGAATTGAGCGTAACTTTTGCACACGGCGTACATTTTGGGCCCATAAGTACTTTTTGGAAATGTAGCGACCGTTTTGGATTGAACTCTCCACTTCTTCATGACGTACGAGGGATTTTGGCAATTTTTCGAAAGAATGAGCACTCGCATATTTGGAACGCTTGGAGAGTCGGCGTACGAAGAATTGAGCGTAACTTTTGCACACGGCGTACATTTTGGGCCCATAAGTACTTTTTGGAAATGTAGCGACCGTTTTGGATTGAACTCTCCACTTCTTCATGACGTACGAGGGATTTTGGCAATTTTTCGAAAGAATGAGCACTCGCATATTTGGAACGCTTGGAGAGTCGGCGTACGAAGAATTGAGCGTAACTTTTGCACACGGCGTACATTTTGGGCCCATAAGTACTTTTTGGAAATGTAGCGACCGTTTTGGATTGAACTCTCCACTTCTTCATGACGTACGAGGGATTTTGGCAATTTTTCGAAAGAATGAGCACTCGCATATTTGGAACGCTTGGAGAGTCGGCGTACGAAGAATTGAGCGTAACTTTTGCACACGGTGTCCGTTTTGGGGCCATAAGTACTTTTTGGATATGTAGCGACCGTTTGGATTGAACTAACCTCTTCTTCATGACGTACGAGGGATTTTGACCATTTTTTGAAAGAATTAGCACTTGAATATTTGGAACGCTTGTAGAGTTAGCGTACGAAGAATTGAGCGTAACTTTTGCACACGGTGTACATTTTGGGCCCATAAGTACTTTTTGGAAATGTAGCGACCGTTTTGGATTGAACTCACCACTTTATCATGACGTACAAGGGATTTTGGCCATTTTTCGAAGGGATGAGCACTTTTATATTTGGAATGCTTGGAGAGTCGGCGTACAAAGAATTGAGCATAACTTTTGCACACGGTGTCCGTTCCGGGTCCATAGGTACTTTTTGGAAATATAGCGACCGTTTTGGATTGAACTCACCACATCATCATGACGTATGAGGGATTTTGGCCATTTTTTGAAAGAATGAGCACTTGCATATTTGGAACGCTTGGAGAGTCAGCGTACTAAGAATTGAGCGTAACTTTTGCACACGGTGTCCGTTCTGGGCCCATAGGTACTTTTTGGAAATATAGCGACCGTTTTGGATTGAACTCACCACATCATCATGACGTATGAGGGATTTTGGCCATTTTTTGAAAGAATGAGCACTTGCATATTTGGAACGCTTGGAGAGTCAGCGTACTAAGAATTGAGCGTAACTTTTGCACACGGTGTCCGTTCTGGGCCCATAGGTACTTTTTGGAAATATAGCGACCGTTTTGGATTGAACTCACCACATCATCATGACGTATGAGGGATTTTGGCCATTTTTTGAAAGAATGAGCACTTGCATATTTGGAACGCTTGGAGAGTCAGCGTACTAAGAATTGAGCGTAACTTTTGCACACGGTGTCCGTTTTGGGCCCATAAGTACTTTTTGGAAATGTAGCGACCGTTTTGGATTGAACTCACCACTTCGTCATGACGTACGAGGGATTTTGGCCATATTTCAAAAGAATGAGCACTTGCATATTTGGAACGCTTGGAGAGTCGGCGTACTAAGAATTGAGCGTAACTTTTGCACACGCTGTTCGTTCTGGGCGCATAAGTAATTTTTGGAAATGAAGCGACCGTTTTGGATTGAACTCACCACTTCGTCGTGACGTACGAGGGATTTTGGCCATATTTCGAAAGAAAGAGCACTTGCGTATTTAGAACGCTTGGAGAGTCGACGGACGAAGAATTGAGCGTAACTTTTGCACACGGTGTCCGTTTTGGGCCCAAAAGCACTTTTTGGAAATGTAGCGACCGTTTTGGATTGAACTCACCACTTCATCGTGACGTACGAGGGATTTTGGCCATATTTCGAGAGAATGAGCAATTGCATATTTGGAACGCTTGGAGAGTCGGCGTACGAACAATTGAGCTTAACTTTTGGACACGGTGCCCGTTTTGGGCCCATAAGTACTTTTTGGAAATGTAGCGACCGTTTTGGATTGAACTCACCACTTCATCGTGACGTACGAGGGATTTTGGCAATATTTCGAGAGAATGAGCAATTGCATATTTGGAACGCTTGGAGAGTCGGCGTACTAAGAATTGAGCGTGACTTTTACACACGGTGTCTGTTTTGGGCCCATAAGGACTTTTTGGAAATATAGCGACCGTTTTGGATTGAACTCACCACTTCGTCGTGACGTACGAGGGATTTTGGCCATTTTTTGAAAGAATGAGCACTTGCATATTTGGAACGCTTGGAGAGTCGGCGTACGAACAATTGAGCTTAACTTTTGGACACGGTGTCCGTTTCGGGCCCATAAGCACTTTTTGGAAATGTAGCGACCGTTTTGGATTGAATTCACCACTTCGTCTTGACGTACGAGGGATTTTGGCCATATTTCAAAAGAATGAGCACTTGAATATTTTGAGCGCTTGTAGAGTCGGTGTACTAAGAATTGAGCGTAACTTTTGCACACGTTGTCCATTTTGGCCCCATAAGTACTTTTTGGAAATGTAGCGACCGTTTTTGATTGAACTCACCACTTCGTCATGATGTACGAGGGATTTTGGCCATTTTTCGAAAGAATGAGCACTTGCATATTTGGAACACTTGGAGAGTCGGCGTACGAAGAATTGAACGTAACTTTTGTACACGGTGTCCATTTTTGGCCCATAAGTACTCTTTGGAAATGTAGCGACCATTTTGGATCGAACTCACCACTTCGTCGTAACGTATGAGGGATTTTGGCCATATTTTGAAAGAATGAGCATTTGAATATTTGGAGAGCTTGTAGAGTCGGTGTACTAAGAATTAGCGTAACTTTTGCACACGGTGTCCGTTTTGGGCCCATAAGTAGTTTTTGGAAATGTAGCGACCGTTTTGGATTGAACTCATCACTTCGTCGTGACGTACGAGGGATTTTGGCCATTTTTCGAAAGAATGAGCACTTGCATATTTGGAACGCTTGGAGAGTCGGCGTACGAAGAATTAAGCTTAACTTTTGCACACGGTGTCCGTTTTGGGCCCACAAGTACTTTTTGGAAATGTTGCGACCGTTTTTGACTGAACTCATCACTTCATCGTGACGTACGAGGGATTTTGGCCATTTTTCGAAACAATTAGCACTTGCATATTTGGAACGCTTGGAGAGTCAGCGCACTAAGAATTGAGCGTAACGTTTGCACTGGTGTCCATTTTGGGCCCATAAGTACTTTTTGGAAATGAAGCGACCGTTTTTGATTGAACTCACCACTTGGTCGTGACGTACGAGGGATTTTGGCCATTTTTCAAAAGAATGAGCACTTGCATATTTAGAACGCTTGGAGAGTCGACGGACGAAGAATTGAGCGCAACTTTTGTACACGGTGTCCGTTTTCGGCCCATAAGTACTTTTCGGAAATGTAGCGACCGTTTTGGATTGAACTCACCACTTCATCATGACGTACAAGGGATTTTGGCCATTTTTCGAAAGAATGAGCACTTGCATATTTGGAACGCTTGGAGAGTCGGCGTACTAAGAATTGAGCGTAACTTTTGCACACGGTGTCCGTTTTGGGCCCATAAGTACTTTTTGGAAATGTAGCGACCGTTTTGGATCGAACTCACCACTTCGTCGTGACGTACGAGGGATTTTGGCCATTTTTCGAAAGAATGAGCACTTGCATATTTGGAACGCTTGGAGAGTCGGCGTACTAAGAATTGAGCGTAACTTTTGCACACGGTGTCCGTTTTGGGCCCATAAGTACTTTTTGGAAATGTAGCGACCGTTTTGGATCGAACTCACCACTTCGTCGTGACGTACGAGGGATTTTGGCCATTTTTCAAAAGAATGAGCACTTGCATATTTAGAACGCTTGGAGAGTCGACGGACGAAGAATTGAGCGTAACTTTTGCACACGGTGTCCGTTTTGGACCCATAAGTACTTTTTGGAAATGTAGCGACCGTATTGGACCGAACTCACCACTTGGTCGTGACGTACGAAAGATTTTGGCCATTTTTTGAAAGAATGAGCACTTGCATATTTGGAACGCTTGGAGAGTCGGCGTACGAACAATTGAGCTTAACTTTTGGACACGGTGTCCGTTTCGGGCCCATAAGTACTTTTTGGAAATGTAGCGACCGTTTGGATTGAACTAACCTCTTCTTCATGACGTACGAGGGATTTTGACCATTTTTCGAAAGAATGAGCACTTGCATATTTAGAACGCTTGGAGAGTCGACGGACAAAGAATTGAGCGTAACTTTTGTACACGGTGTCCGTTTTGGACCCATAAGTACTTTTTGGAAATGTAGCGACCGTTTGGATTGAACTAACCTCTTCTTCATGACGTACGAGGGATTTTGACCATTTTTCGAAAGAATGAGCACTTGCATATTTAGAACGCTTGGAGAGTCGACGGACAAAGAATTGAGCGTAACTTTTGTACACGGTGTCCGTTTTGGACCCATAAGTACTTTTTGGAAATGTAGCGACCGTTTGGATTGAACTAACCTCTTCTTCATGACGTACGAGGGATTTTGACCATTTTTCGAAAGAATGAGCACTTGCATATTTAGAACGCTTGGAGAGTCGACGGACAAAGAATTGAGCGTAACTTTTGCACACGGTGTCCGTTTTGGGCCCATAAGTACTTTTTGGAAATGTAGCGACCGTTTGGATTGAACTAACCTCTTCTTCATGACGTACGAGGGATTTTGACCATTTTTTGAAAGAATTAGCACTTGAATATTTGAAACGTTTGTAGAGTTAGCGTACGAAGAATTGAGCGTAACTTTTGCACACGGTGTCTATTTTGGGCCCATAAGTACTTTTTGGAAATGTAGCGACCGTTTGGATTGAACTAACCTCTTCTTCATGACGTACGAGGGATTTTGACCATTTTTTGAAAGAATTAGCACTTGAATATTTGAAACGTTTGTAGAGTTAGCGTACGAAGAATTGAGCGTAACTTTTGCACACGGTGTCTATTTTGGGCCCATACGTACTTTTTGGAAATGTAGCGACCGTTTTGGATTGACCTCCCCACTTCGTCGTGACGTACGAGGGATTTTGGCCATATTTCAAAAGAATGAGCACTTGCATATTTGGAACGCTTGGAGAGTCGGCGTACGAAGAATTGAGCGTAACTTTTGTACACGGTGTCCGTTTTGGACCCATAAGTACTTTTTGGAAATGTAGCGACCGTTTTGGATTGACCTCCCCACTTCGTCGTGACGTACGAGGGATTTTGGCCATATTTCAAAAGAATGAGCACTTGCATATTTGGAACGCTTGGAGAGTCGGCGTACTAAGAATTGAGCATAACTTTTGCACACGGTGTCCGTTCTGGGCCCATAGGTACTTTTTGGAAATATAGCGACCGTTTTGGATTGAACTCACCACATCATCATGACGTATGAGGGATTTTGGCCATATTTCGAAAGAATGAGCACTTACATATTTGGAACGCTTGGAGAGTCGGCATACTAAGAATTGAGCGTAACTTTTGCACACGGTGTCCATTTCGGGCCCATATGTACTTTTTGGAAATGTAGCGACCGTTTTGGATTGAGCTCACCACTTCGTCGTGACGTACGAGGGATTTTGGCCATTTTTCAAAAGAATGAGCAATTGCATATTTAGAACGCTTGGAGAGTCGGCGTACTAAGAATAGAGCGTAACTTTTACACACGGTGGCCGTTTTGGGCCCATAAGTACTTTTTGGAAATATAGCGACCATTTTGGATTGAACTCACCACTTCATCGTGACGTACGAGGGATTTTGGCTATTTTTTGAAAGAATGAGCACTTGCATATTTGGAACGCTTGGAGAGTCGGCGTACGAACAATTGAGCTTAACTTTTGGACACGGTGCCCGTTTTGGGCCCATAAGTACTTTTTGGAAATGTAGCGACCGTTTTGGATTGAGCTCACCACTTCGTCGTGACGTACGAGGGATTTTGGCCATTTTTCAAAAGAAAGAGCACTTGCATATTTAGAACGCTTGGAGAGTCGACGGGCGAAGAATTGAGCGTAACTTTTGCACACGGTGTCCATTTCGGGCCCATATGTACTTTTTGGAAATGTAGCGACCGTTTTGGATTGAACTCACCACTTCGTCGTGACGTACGAGGGATTTTGGCCATATTTCGAGAGAATGAGCAATTGCATATTTAGAACGCTTGGAGAGTCGGCGTACTAAGAATTGAGCGTGACTTTTACACACGGTGTCCGTTTTGGGCCCATAAGTACTTTTTGGAAATATAGCGACCATTTTGGATTGAACTCACCACTTCATCGTGACGTACGAGGGATTTTGGCTATTTTTTGAAAGAATGAGCACTTGCATATTTGGAACGCTTGGAGAGTCGGCGCAGTAAGAATTGAGCGTAACGTTTGCACTGGTGTCCATTTTGGGCCCATAAGTACTTTTTGGAAATGAAGCGACCGTTTTGGACTGAACTCATCACTTCATCGTGACGTACGAGGGATTTTGGCCATTTTTCGAAACAATTAGCACTTGCATATTTGGAACGCTTGGAGAGTCGGCGCAGTAAGAATTGAGCGTAACGTTTGCACTGGTGTCCATTTTGGGCCCATAAGTACTTTTTGGAAATGAAGCGACCGTTTTTAATTGAACTCACTACTTGGTCGTGACGTACGAGGGATTTTGGCCATTTTTCAAAAGAATGAGCACTTGCGTATTTAGAACGATTGGAGAGTCGACGTACGAAGAATTGAGCGTAACTTTTGCACACGGTGTCCGTTTTGGACCCATAAGTACTTTTTGGAAATGTAGCGACCGTTTTGGATTGAACTCACCACTTCGTCGTGACGTACGAGGGATTTTGACCATTTTTCGAAAGAATGAGCACTTGCATATTTGGAACGCTTGGAGAGTCGGCGTACAAAGAATTGAGCGTAACTTTTGCACACGGTGTCCGTTTTGGGCCCATAAGTACTTTTTGGAAATGTAGCGACCGTTTTGGATTGAACTTACCACTTCATTGTGATGTATGAGGGATTTTTGCCATTTTTGGAAAGAATGAGCACTTGAATATATGGAAAGCTTGCAGAGTCAGCGTACGAAGAATTGACCTTAACTATACCACACGGTGTCCATTTTTGGACCATAAGTACTTTTTAGAAATGTAGCGACCGTTTTGGATTGAACCCACCACTTTGTCGAGACGTACAAGGGATTTTGGCCATAATTCGAAAGAATGAGCACTTGCATATTTAGAACGCTTGGAGAGTCGACAAACGATGAATTGAGCGTAACTTTTGACACGGTGACCGTTTTGGGCAGAAAAGTACTTTTTGGAAATGTAGCGACCGTTTTAGATTGAACACAGCACTTCGTCATGATGTACAGGGGATTTTGGCCATATTTCAAAAGAATGAGCACTTGCATATTTGAAACGCTTGGAGAGTCGGCGTACTAAGAATTGAGCGTGACTTTTGCACACGTTGTCCGTTTTGGTGGCGACCGTTTTGGATAAAACTCACCACTTCGTCGTGACGTACGAGGGATTTTGGCCATATTTCGAAAGAATGAGCACTTGCATATTTGGAACGCTTGGAGAGTCGGCGTACAAAGAATTGAGCGTAACTTTTGCACACGGTGTCAGTTTTGGGCCCATAAGTACTTTTTGAAAATGTAGCGACCGTTTTGGACTGAACTCATCACTTCATCGTGACGTACGAGGGATTTTGGCCATTTTTTAAAAGAATGAGCACTTGCATATTTGGAATGCTTGGAGAGTCGACGGACGAAGAATTGAACGTAACTTTTGCACACGGTGTCCGTTTCAGGCCCATTTGTACTTTTTGGAAATGTAGCGACCGTTTTGGATTGAACTCACCACTTCGTCGTGACTTACGAGGGATTTTGGCCATATTTCAAAAGAATGAGCACATGCATATTTGGAACGCTTGGAGAGTCGGCGTACTAAGAATTGACCGTAACTTTTACCCACGGTGTCCGTTTTGGGCCCATAAGTACTTTTCGGAAATGAAGCGATCGTTTTGGATTGAACTCACCACTTCGTCGTGACGTACGAGGGATTTTGGCATTTTTCGAAAGAATGAGCACTTGCATATATGGAACGCTTTGGCGTACGAAGAATTGAGCTTAAATTTTGAACACGGTCTCCGTTTTGGCCCATAAGTACTTTTTGGAAATGAAGCGACCGT
The DNA here is from genome assembly GCF_002742605.1 of Olea europaea var. sylvestris. Classification (NCBI taxonomy): domain Eukaryota; kingdom Viridiplantae; phylum Streptophyta; class Magnoliopsida; order Lamiales; family Oleaceae; genus Olea; species Olea europaea. The sequence continues at coordinate 24,802 of NW_019253569.1, forward strand.
TTTGGATTGAACTCACCACTTCGTCGTGACGTACGAGGGATTTTGGCCATTTTTCGAAAGAATGGGCACTTGCATAGTTGGAACGCTTGGGGACTCGACGTACGAAGAATTGAGCTTAACTTTTGAACACGGTGTCGGTTTTGGGCCCATAAGTACTTTTGGTAATCTAGCGACCGTTTTGGATTGTACTCACCACTTCGTCGTGACGTACGAGGGATTTTGGCCATATTTCGAAAGAATGAGCACTTACATATTTGGAACGCTTGGAGAGTCAATGTACTAAGAATTGAGCGTAACTTTTGTACACGGGGTCCGTTTTGGGCCTATAAGTACTTTTTGGATATGAAGCGACCGTTTTGGATTGAACTCACGACTTCATCGTGACGTACGAGGGATTTTGGCCATATTTCGAAAGAATGAGCACTTACATATTTGGAACGCTTGGAGAGTCAATGTACTAAGAATTGAGCGTAACTTTTGTACACGGTGTCCGTTTTGGGCCCATAAGTACTCTTTGGAAATGTAGCGACCATTTTGGATTGAACTCACTACTTCATCGAGACGTACGAGGGATTTTGTACATTTTTTGAGAGAATGAGCACTTGCATATTTAGAACGCTTGGAGAGTCGGCGGACGAAGAATTGAGCGTAACTTTTGTACACGGTGTCCGTTTTGGGCCTATAAGTACTTTTTGGATATGAAGCGAACGTTTTGGATTGAGCTCACCACTTCATCGTTACATACGGGGGATTTTGGCCATTTTTCGAAAGAATGAGCACTTGCATATTTGGAACGCTGGGAGAGTCGACGGACGAAGAATTGAGCATAACTTTTGCACACGGTGTCCATTTCGGGCCCTTAAGTACTTTTGGGAAATGTAGTGACCATTTTGGATTGAACTCACCACTTCATCGTGACGTAAGAGGGATTTTGGCCATATTTTGAAAGAATGAGCCCTTGCAAATTTGGAACGCTTGGAGAGTCGGGGCACTAAGAATTGAGCATAACTTTTGCACAGGTGTCCATTTTGGGCCCATAAGTACTTTTTGGAAATGAAGCGACCGTTTTGGATTGAACTCACCACTTGGTCGTGACGTACGAGGGATTTCGGCCATCTTTTGAAAGAATGAGCACTTGCATATTTAGAATGCTTGGAGAGTCGACGGACGAAGAATTGAGCGTAACTTTTGCCCACGGTGTCCGTTTTGGACCCAAAAGTACTTTTTATAAATGTAGCGACCGTTTTAGATTGAACACAGCACTTCGTCTTGACGTACAAGGGATTTTGGCCATATTTCAAAAGATTGAGCACTTGCATATTTGGAACGCTTGGAGAGTCGGCGTACTAAGAATTGAGCGTAACTTTTGCACACAGTGTCCGTTTTGGGCCCATAAGTACTTTTTGGAAATGTAGCGACCGTTTTGGATTGAACTCACCACTTCGTCGTGACGTACGAGGGATTTTAACCATTTTTCGAAAGAATGAGCACTTGCATATTTGGAACGCTTGGAGAGTCGGCGTACGAAGAATTGAGCTTAACTTTCGCACACGGTGTCAGTTTTGGGCCCACAAGTATTTTTAGAAATGTAACGACCGTTTTGGACTGAATTCATCACTTCATCGTGACGTACGAGGGATTTTGGCCATTTTTCGAAAGAATGAGCACTTGCATATTTGGAACGCTTGGAGAGTCGACGAACGAAGAATTGAGCGTAACTTTTGCACACGGTGTCCGTTTTGGGCCCATAAGTACTTTTTGGAAATGGAGCGACCGTTTTGGATTGAACTCACCACTTCGTCGTGACGTACGAGGGATTTTGGCCTTTTTTCGAAAGAATGAGCACTAGCATATATGGAACGCTTTGGCGTACGAGGAATTGAGCTTAAGTTTTGAACACGGTGTCCGTTTTGGGCCCATAAGTACTTTTTGGAAATGGAGCGACCGTTTTGGATTGAACTCACCACTTCGTCGTGATGTACGAGGGATTTTGGCCATTTTTCGAAAGAATGAGCACTTGCATATATGGAACGCTTTGGCGTACGAGGAATTGAGCTTAAGTTTTGAACACGGTGTCCGTTTTGGTCCCATAAGTACTTTTTGGAAATGAAGCGACCGTTTTGGATTGAACTCATCACTTCGTCGTGACATACGAGGGATTTTGGCCATTTTTCGAAAGAATGGGCACTTGCATATTTGGAACGCTTGAAGAGTCGGTGTACGAAGAATTGAGCTTAACTTTTGAACACGGTGTCCGTTTTGGGCCCATAAGTACTTTTGGAAATGGGGCGACCGTTTTGGATTGAACTCACCACTTCGTCGTGACGTATGAGGGGTTTTGGCCATTTTTGGAAAGAATGAGCACTTCCATATTTGAAACGCTTGGAGGGTCGGCGTACGAAGAATTGAGCGTAACTTTTGCACACGGTGTCCGTTTTGGGCCCATAAGTACTTTTTGGAAATGTAGCGACCGTTTTGGATTGAACTCGCCCCTTGGTCGTGACGTACGAGGGATTTTGGCCATTTTTCGAAAGAGTGAGCATTTGCATATTTAGAATGCTTGGAGAGTCGACGGACGAAGAATTGAGCGTAACTTTTGCACACGGTATCCGTTTTGGGCCCATAAGTACTTTTTGGAAATGTAGCGACTGTTTTGGATTGAACTCACCTCTTCGTCGTGACGTAAGAGGGATTCTGGCTATATTTCGAAAGAATGAACACTTGCATATTTGGAACGCTTGGAGAGTCGGCGTACTAAGTATTGAGCGTAACTTTGGCACACGGTGTCCGTTTGGGCCCACAAGTACTTTTTTGAAATGTAGCGACCGTTTTGGATTAAACTCACCACTTCGTCGTGACTTACGAGGGATTTTGGCCATATTTCGAAAGAATGAGCACTTGCATATTTGGAACGCTTGGAGAGTCGGCGTACTAAGAATTGAGCGTAACTTTTGCACACGGTGTCCGTTTTGGGCCCATAAGTATTCTTTGGAAATGTAGCGACCATTTTGGATTGAACTCACTACTTCATCGAGACGTACGAGGGATTTTGCCCATTTTTTGAAAGAATGAGCACTTGCATATTTAGAACGCTTGGAGAGTCGGCAGACGAATTATTGAGCGTAACTTTTGTACACGGTGTCCGTTTTGGGCCTATAAGTACTTTTTGGATATGAAACGAACGTTTTGGATTGAACTCACCACTTCATCGTTACATACGGGGGATTTTTGCCATTTTTCGAAAGAATGAGCACTTGCATATTTGGAACGCTTGGAGAGTCGACGGACGAAGAATTGAGCGTAACTTTTGCACACGGTGTCCATTTCGGGCCCTTAAGTACTTTTGGGAAATGTAGCGACCGTTTTGGATTGAACTCACCACTTCATCGTGACGTAAGAGGGATTTTGGCCATATTTTGGAAGAATGAGCCCTTGCATATTTGGAACGCTTGGAGAGTCGGGGCACTAGGAATTGAGCGTAAGTTTTGCACAGGTGTCCATTTTGGGCCCATAAGTACTTTTTGGAAATGAAGCGACCGTTTTGGATTGAACTCACCACTTGGTCGTGACGTACGAGGGATTTTGGCCATTTTTTGAAAGAATGAGCACTTGCATATTTAGAACGCTTGGAGAGTCGACGGACGAAGAATTGAGCGTAACTTTTGCACACGGTGTCCGTTTTGGACCCAAAAGTAATTTTTGTAAATGTAGCGACCGTTTTGGATTGAACACAGCACTTCGTCTTGACGTACAAGGGATTTTGGCCATATTTCAAAAGAATGAGCACTTACATATTTGGAACGGTTGGAGAGTCGACGTACTAAGAATTGAGCGTAACTTTTACACACGGTGTCCGTTTTGGGCCCATAAGTACTTTTTGGAAATGTGGCGACCGTTTTGGATTGAACTCACCACTTCGTCGTGACGTATGAGGGGTTTTGGCCATTTTTGGAAAGAATAAGCACTTCCATATTTGGAATGCTCGGATTGTCGGCGTACGAAGAATTGAGCGTAACTTTTGCACACGGTGTCCGTTTTGGGCCCATAAGTACTTTTTGGAAATGTAGCGACCGTTTTGGATTGAACTCACCCCTTGGTCGTGACGTACGAGGGATTTTGGCCATTTTTCGAAAGAGTGAGCATTTGCATATTTGGAACGCCTGGATTGTTGGCGTACGAAGAATGGAGCATAACTTTTGCACACGGTGTCCGTTTTGGGCCCATAAGTACTTTTTGGAAATGTAGCGACCTTTTTGGATTGAACTCACCACTTCGTCGTGACGTACGAGGGATTCTGTCTATATTTCGAAAGAATGAACACTTGCATATTTGGAACGCTTGGAGAGTCGGCGTACTAAGAAATGAGCGTAACTTTGGCACACGGTGTCCGTTTTGGGCCCACAAGTACTTTCTTGAAATGTAGCGACCGTTTTGGATTGAACTCACCACTTCGTCTTGACGTATGAGGGATTTTGGCCATATTTCAAAAGATTGAGCACTTGCATATTTGGAACGCTTGGAGAGTCGGCGTACTAACAATTGAGCGTAACTTTTGCGCACGGTGTCCGTTTTGGGCCCATAAGTACTTTTTGGAAATGAAGCGACCATTTTGGATTGACCTCACCACTTCGTCGTGACGTACGAGGGATTTTGGCCATTTTTCGAAAGAATGAGCACTTGCATATATGGAACGCTTTGGCGTACGAAGAATGGAGCTTAAGTTTTGAACACGGTGTCCGTTTTGGGCCCATAAGTACTTTTTGGAATTGAAGCGACCGTTTTGGATTGAACTCACCACTTCGTCGTGATATACGAGGAATTTTGGCCATTTTTCGAAAGAATGGGCACTTGCATATCTGGAACGCTTGGAGAGTCGGTGTACGAAGAATTGAGCTTAACTTTTGAACACGGTGTCCGTTTTGGGCCCATAAGTACTTTTGGAAATCTAGCGGCCGTTTTGGATTGTACTCACCACTTCGTCGTGACGTACGAGGGATTTTGGCCATTTTTCGAAAGAATGAGCACTTACATATTTGGAACGCTTGGAGAGTCGACGTACTAAGAATTGAGCGTAACTTTTGCACACGGTGTCCGTTTTGGGCCCATAAGTACTTTTTGGAAATGTAGCGACCGTTTTGGATTGAACTCACCACTTCGTCGTGACGTATGAGGGGTTTTCGCCATTTTTGGAAAGAATGAGCACTTCCATATTTGAAACGCTTGGAGAGTCGGCGTACGAAGAATTGAGCGTAACTTTTGCACACGGTGTCCGTTTTGGGCCCATAAGTACTTTTTGGAAATGTAGCGACCGTTTTGGATTGAACTCACCCCTTGGTCGTGACGTACGAGGGATTTTGGCTATTTTTCTAAAGAGTGAGCATTTACATATTTAGAATGCTTGGAGAGTCGACGGTCGAAGAATTGAGCATAACTTTTGCACACGGTGTCCGTTTTGGGCCCATAAGTACTTTTTGGAAATGTAGCGACCGTTTTGGATTGAACTCACCACTTCGTCGTGACGTACGAGGGATTTTGGCTATATTTCGAAAGAATGAACACTTGCATATTTGGAACGCTTGGAGAGTCGGCGTACTAAGAAATTAGCGTAACTTTGGCACACGGTGTCCGTTTTAGGCCCACAAGTACTTTTTTGAAATGTAGCGACTGTTTTGGATTGAACTCACCACTTCGTCGTGACGTACGAGGGATTTTGGCCATATTTCAAAAGAATGAGCACTTGCATATTTGGAACGCTTGGAGAGTCGGCGTACTAAGAATTGAGCGTAACTTTTGCACACGGTGTCCGTTTTGGGCCCATAAGTACTCTTTGAAAATGTAGCGACCATTTTGGATTGAACTCACTACTTCATCGAGATGTACGAGGGATTTTGCCCATTTTTTGAAAGAATGAGCACTTGCATATTTAGAACGCTTGGAGAGTCGGTGGACGAAGAATTGAGCGTAACTTTTGTATACGGTGTCCGTTTTGGGCCTATAAGTACTTTTTGGATATGAAACGAACGTTTTGGATTGAACTCACCACTTCATCGTTACATACAGGGGATTTTGGCCATTTTTCGAAAGAATGACCACTTGCATATTTGGAACGCTTGGAGAGTCGACGGACGAAGAATTGAGCGTAACTTTTGCACACAGCGTCCATTTCGGGCCCTTAAGTACTTTTGGGAAATGTAGCAACCGTTTTGGATTGAACTCACCACTTCATCGTGACGTAAGAGGGATTTTGGCCATATTTTGAAAGAATGAGCCCTTGCATATTTGGAACGCTTGGAGAGTCGGCGCACTAAGAATTGAGCGTAACTTTTGCACAGGTGTCCATTTTGGGCCCGTAAGTACTTTTTGGAAATGAAGCGACCATTTTGGATTGAACTCACCACTTGGTCGTGACGTACGAGGGATTTTGGCCATTTTTCGAAAGAATGAGCACTTGCATATTTAGAACGCTTGGAGAGTCGACGGACGAAGAATTGAGCGTAACTTTTGCACACAGCGTCCATTTCGGGCCCTTAAGTACTTTTGGGAAATGTAGCAACCGTTTCGGATTGAACTCACCACTTCATCGTGACGTAAGAGGGATTTTGGCCATATTTTGAAAGAATGAGCCCTTGCATATTTGGAACGCTTGGAGAGTCGGCGCACTAAGAATTGAGCGTAACTTTTGCACAGGTGTCCATTTTGGGCCCGTAAGTACTTTTTGGAAATGAAGCGACCATTTTGGATTGAACTCACCACTTGGTCGTGACGTACGAGGGATTTTGGCCATTTTTCGAAAGAATGAGCACTTGCATATTTAGAACGCTTGGAGAGTCGACGGACGAAGAATTGAGCGTAACTTTTGCACACAGCGTCCATTTCGGGCCCTTAAGTACTTTTGGGAAATGTAGCAACCGTTTCGGATTGAACTCACCACTTCATCGTGACGTAAGAGGGATTTTGGCCATATTTTGAAAGAATGAGCCCTTGCATATTTGGAACGCTTGGAGAGTCGGCGCACTAAGAATTGAGCGTAACTTTTGCACAGGTGTCCATTTTGGGCCCGTAAGTACTTTTTGGAAATGAAGCGACCATTTTGGATTGAACTCACCACTTGGTCGTGACGTACGAGGGATTTTGGCCATTTTTCGAAAGAATGAGCACTTGCATATTTAGAACGCTTGGAGAGTCGACGGACGAAGAATTGAGCGTAACTTTTGCACACAGCGTCCATTTCGGGCCCTTAAGTACTTTTGGGAAATGTAGCAACCGTTTCGGATTGAACTCACCACTTCATCGTGACGTAAGAGGGATTTTGGCCATATTTTGAAAGAATGAGCCCTTGCATATTTGGAACGCTTGGAGAGTCGGCGCACTAAGAATTGAGCGTAACTTTTGCACAGGTGTCCATTTTGGGCCCGTAAGTACTTTTTGGAAATGAAGCGACCATTTTGGATTGAACTCACCACTTGGTCGTGACGTACGAGGGATTTTGGCCATTTTTCGAAAGAATGAGCACTTGCATATTTAGAACGCTTGGAGAGTCGACGGACGAAGAATTGAGCGTAACTTTTGCACACAGCGTCCATTTCGGGCCCTTAAGTACTTTTGGGAAATGTAGCAACCGTTTCGGATTGAACTCACCACTTCATCGTGACGTAAGAGGGATTTTGGCCATATTTTGAAAGAATGAGCCCTTGCATATTTGGAACGCTTGGAGAGTCGGCGCACTAAGAATTGAGCGTAACTTTTGCACAGGTGTCCATTTTGGGCCCGTAAGTACTTTTTGGAAATGAAGCGACCATTTTGGATTGAACTCACCACTTGGTCGTGACGTACGAGGGATTTTGGCCATTTTTCGAAAGAATGAGCACTTGCATATTTAGAACGCTTGGAGAGTCGACGGACGAAGAATTGAGCGTAACTTTTGCACACAGCGTCCATTTCGGGCCCTTAAGTACTTTTGGGAAATGTAGCAACCGTTTCGGATTGAACTCACCACTTCATCGTGACGTAAGAGGGATTTTGGCCATATTTTGAAAGAATGAGCCCTTGCATATTTGGAACGCTTGGAGAGTCGGCGCACTAAGAATTGAGCGTAACTTTTGCACAGGTGTCCATTTTGGGCCCGTAAGTACTTTTTGGAAATGAAGCGACCATTTTGGATTGAACTCACCACTTGGTCGTGACGTACGAGGGATTTTGGCCATTTTTCGAAAGAATGAGCACTTGCATATTTAGAACGCTTGGAGAGTCGACGGACGAAGAATTGAGCGTAACTTTTGCACACAGCGTCCATTTCGGGCCCTTAAGTACTTTTGGGAAATGTAGCAACCGTTTCGGATTGAACTCACCACTTCATCGTGACGTAAGAGGGATTTTGGCCATATTTTGAAAGAATGAGCCCTTGCATATTTGGAACGCTTGGAGAGTCGGCGCACTAAGAATTGAGCGTAACTTTTGCACAGGTGTCCATTTTGGGCCCGTAAGTACTTTTTGGAAATGAAGCGACCATTTTGGATTGAACTCACCACTTGGTCGTGACGTACGAGGGATTTTGGCCATTTTTCGAAAGAATGAGCACTTGCATATTTAGAACGCTTGGAGAGTCGACGGACGAAGAATTGAGCGTAACTTTTGCACACAGCGTCCATTTCGGGCCCTTAAGTACTTTTGGGAAATGTAGCAACCGTTTCGGATTGAACTCACCACTTCATCGTGACGTAAGAGGGATTTTGGCCATATTTTGAAAGAATGAGCCCTTGCATATTTGGAACGCTTGGAGAGTCGGCGCACTAAGAATTGAGCGTAACTTTTGCACAGGTGTCCATTTTGGGCCCGTAAGTACTTTTTGGAAATGAAGCGACCATTTTGGATTGAACTCACCACTTGGTCGTGACGTACGAGGGATTTTGGCCATTTTTCGAAAGAATGAGCACTTGCATATTTAGAACGCTTGGAGAGTCGACGGACGAAGAATTGAGCGTAACTTTTGCACACAGCGTCCATTTCGGGCCCTTAAGTACTTTTGGGAAATGTAGCAACCGTTTCGGATTGAACTCACCACTTCATCGTGACGTAAGAGGGATTTTGGCCATATTTTGAAAGAATGAGCCCTTGCATATTTGGAACGCTTGGAGAGTCGGCGTACTAAGAATTGAGGGTAACTTTTGCACACGGTGTCCGTTTTGGGCCCATAAGTACTTTTTGGAAATCTAGCGACCGTTTTGGATTGAACTCACCACTTCGTCGTGACGTAAGAGGATTTTGGCTATTTTTCAAAAGAATGAGCACTTGCATATTTGGAACGCTTGGAGAGTCGCGTACGAAGAATTGAGCTTAACTATTGCACACGGTGTCCGTTTTGGGCCCATAAGTACTTTTTGGAAAAATGCAGCGACCGTTTTGAATTGAACTCACCACTTTGTCGTGACGTATGAGGGATTTCGGCTATTTTTCAAAAGAATGAGCACTTTAAAATTTGGAATGCTCGAATTGTAAGCGTACGAAGAATTGAGCGTAACTTTTGTACACGGTATCCGTTTTGGGCCCATAAGTACTTTTTGGAAATGTAGCGACCGTTTTTGATTGAACTCACCACTTCGTCGTGACGTACGAGGGATTTTGGCCATTTTTCGAAAGAATGGGCACTTGCATATTTGGAACGCTTGGAGAGTCGGGGTTCGAAGAATTGAGCATAAGTTTCACAATTGGCGTCCGTTTTAGGCCCATAAGTACTTTGAAGAAATGTAGCGACCGTTTTGGATTGAACTCACGACTTCATCGTGATGTACGAGGGATTTCAGACATTTTTAGAAAGAATGAGCACTTGCATATTTGGAACGCTTGGAGAGTCGACGTACGAAGAATTGAGCGAACTTTTGCACACGGTGTCCGTTTTGGGCCCATAAGTACTTTTTGGAAATGCAGCGACCGTTTTGGATTGAACTCACCACTTCGTCATGACGTACGAGGGATTTCGGTCATTCTTCAAAAGAATGAGCACTTTCAAATTTGGAATGCTCAGATTGTCGGCGTTCGAAGAATTGTGCATAACTTTTGCAAACTGCGTCCATTTTGGGCCCATAAGTACTTTTCGAAAATGTACCGACCATTTTGGATTGAAGTCATGGCTTCATCATGGCGTACAAGGGATTTCGGCCATTTTTTAAAAGAATGAGCACTTGAATATTTTGAACGCTTGGAGAGTCGACGTTCGAAGAATTGAGCGTAACTTTTGCAAACGGCGTCCGTTTTGGGCCCATAAGT
>NW_019253569.1:38652-42187 GCF_002742605.1 Olea europaea var. sylvestris
GAACACGGTGTCCGTTTTGGGCCCATAAGTACTTTTTGGAAATCTAGCGACCGTTTTGGATTGTACTCACCACTTCATCGTGACGTACGAGGTATTTTGGCCATATTTCGAAAGAATGAGCACTTACATATTTGGAACGCTTGGAGAGTCGGCGTACTAAGAATTGAGGGTAACTTTTGCACACGGTGTCCGTTTTGGGCCCATAAGTACTTTTTGGAAATGAGGCGACCGTTTTGGATTGAACTCACCACTTCGTCGTGACGTATGAGGGATTTTGGCCATTTTTGGAAAGAATGAGCACTTGCATATTTGAAACGCTTGGAGAGTCGGCGTACGAAGAATTGAGCGTAACTTTTGCACACGGTGTCCGTTTTGGGCCCATAAGTACTTTTTGGAAATGAAGCGACCGTTTTGGATTGAACTCACCACTTCGTCGTGACGTATGAGGGATTTTGGCCATTTTTGGAAAGAATGAGCACTTGCATATTTGAAACGCTTGGAGAGTCGGCGTACGAAGAATTGAGCGTAACTTTTGAACACGGTGTCCGTTTTGGGACTATAAGTACTTTTTGGAAATTTAGCGACCGTTTTTGATTGAACTCAACACTTCATCGTGACGTAAGGGGATTTCGGTCATTTTTCAAAAGAATGAGCACTTGCATATTCGGAACGCTTGGAGAGTCGCGTATGAAAAATTGAGCGTAACTTTTGCACACGGTGTCCGTTTTGGGCCCATAAGTACTTTTTGGAAATGTAGCGACCGTTACGAATTGAACTCGGCACTTCGTCGTGACGTATGAGGGATTTCGGCCATTTTTCGAAAGAATGAGCACTTGCATATTTGGAACGCTTGGAGAGTCGCGTACGAAGAATTGAGCTTAACTTTTGCACACGGTTTCCGTTTTGGGCCCATAAGTACTTTTTGGAAATGCAGCGACCGTTTTGGATTGAACTCACCACTTTGTCGTGACGTATGAGGGATTTCGGCTATTTTTCAGAAGAATGAGCACTTTCAAATTTGGAATGCTCGGATTGTAAGCGTACGAAGAATTGAGCGGAACTTTTGTACACGGTATCCGTTTTGGGCCCATAAGTACTTTTTGGAAATGCAGCGACCGTTTTGGATTGAACTCACCACTTTGTCGTGACGTATGAGGGATTTCGGCTATTTTTCAGAAGAATGAGCACTTTCAAATTTGGAATGCTCGGATTGTAAGCGTACGAAGAATTGAGCGTAACTTTTGTACACGGTATCCGTTTTGGGCCCATAAGTACTTTTTGGAAATGTAGCGACCGTTTTTTATTGAACTCACCACTTCGTCGTGACGTTTGAGGGATTTTGGCCATTTTTCGAAAGAATGAGCACTTGTATATTTAGAACACTTGGAGAGTCGGGGTTCGAAGAATTGAGCATAAGTTTCACAATTGGCGTCCGTTTTAGGCCCATAAGTACTTTGCAGAAATGTAGCGACCGTTTTGGATTGAACTCATGACTTCATCGCGATGTACGAGGGATTTCAGACATTTTTAGAAAGAATGAGCACTTGCATATTTGGAACGCTTGGAGAGTCGACGTACGAAAAATTGAGCGAACTTTTGCACACGGTGTCCGTTTTGGGCCCATAAGTACTTTTTGGAAATGCCGCGACCGTTTTGGATTGAACTCACCACTTCGTCATGACGTACGAGGGATTTCGCCCATTCTTCAAAAGAATGAGCACTTTCAAATTTGGAATGCTCAGATTGTCGACGTTCGAAGAATTGTGCGTAACTTTTGCAAACTGCGTCCATTTTGGTCCCATAAGTACTTTTTGAAAATGTAGCGACCATTTTGGATTGAAGTCATGGCTTCATCATGGCGTACAAGGGATTTTGGCCATTTTTCAAAAGAATGAGCACTTGAATATTTTGAACGCTTGGAGAGTCGACGTTCGAAGAATTGAGCGTAACTTTTGCAAACGGCGTCCGTTTTGGGCCCATAAGTACTTTGCAGAAATGTAGCGATCGTTTTGGATTGAAGTCAGGACTTCGTCGTGATGTACAAGGGATTTTAGCTATTTTTCGAAAGAATGAGCACTTGCATATTTGGAACGCTTGGAGAGTCAGCGTAAGAAGAATTGAGCGTAACTTTTGCACGTGTTGTCCGTTTTGGGCCCATAAGTACTTTTTGGAAATGCAGCGACCATTTTGGATTAAACTCACCACTTCGTCGTGACTTACGAGGGATTTTGGCCATATTTTGAAAGAATGAGCACTTTCAAATTTGGAACGCTTGGAGAGTCGGCGTTCTAAGAATTGAGCGTAACTTTTCCACACGGTGTCCATTTTGGGCCCATAAGTACTTTTTGGAAATGCAGCAACCGTTTTGGATTGAACTCACCACTTCATTGTGACGTACGAGGGATTTTGGCCATTTTTCGAAAGAATGAGCACTTGCAAATTTGGAACGCTTGGAGAGTCGGCGTACGAAGAATTAAGCTTAACTTCTGCACACGGTGTCCGTTTTGGGCCCATAAGTACTTTTTGGAAATGTAGCGACCGTTTTGGACTGAACTCATCACTTCATCGTGACGTACGAGGGACTTTGGCAATTTTTCGAAAGAATGAGCACTTGCATATTTGGAACTCTTGGAGAGTCGATGGACGAAGAATTGAGCGTAACTTTTGCACACGGTGTCCATTTCGGGCCCATATGTACTTTTTGGAAATGTAGCGACCGTTTTGGATTGAACTCACCTCTTCGTCGTTACGTAGGAGGGATTTTGGCCATATTTCAAAAGAATGAGCACTTGCATATTTGGAACGCTTGGAGAGTCGGCGTACTAAGAATTGAGCGTAACTTTTGCACATGGTGTCCGTTTTGGACCCATAAGTACTTTTTGGAAATGAAGCGACCGTTTTGGATTGAACTCACCACTTCGTCGTGACGTACGCGGAATGTTGGCCATTTTTCGAAAGAATGAGCACTTGCATATTTGGAACGCTTTGGCGTACGAAGAATTGAGCTTAAGTTTTGAACACGGTGTCCATTTTGGTTCCATAAGTACTTTTTGGAAATGAAGCGACCATTTTGGATTGAACTCACCACTTCGTCGTGACGTACGAGGGATTTTGGCCATTTTTCAAAAGAATGGGCACTTGCATATTTGGAACGCTTGGAGAGTCGGCGTATTAAGAATTGAGCTTAACTTTTGAACACGGTGTCCGTTTTGGGCCCATAAGTACTTTTTGGAAATCTAGCGACCGTTTTGGATGTACTCACCACTTCATCGTGACGTACGAGGTATTTTGGCCATTTTTGGAAAGAATGAGCACTTGCATATTTGAAACGCTTGGAGAGTCGGCGTACGAAGAATTGAGCGTAACTTTTGAACACGATGTCCGTTTTGGGCCTATAAGTACTTTTTGGAAATGTAGCGACCGTTTTGGATTGAACTCACCACTTCATCGTAACGTAAGGGGATTTCGGCCATTTTTCAAAAGAATGAGCACTTGCATATTCGGAACGCTTGGAGAGTCGCGTACGAAAAATTGA
>NW_019253569.1:45382-53644 GCF_002742605.1 Olea europaea var. sylvestris
ACTTCGTCGTGACGTACGAGGGATTTTGGCCATTTTTCGAAAGAATGGGCACTTGCATATTTGGAACGCTTGGAGAGTCGGCGGACGAAAAATTGAGCGTAACTTTTGCACACGGTGTCCATTTCGGACCCATATGTACTTTTTGGAAATGTAGCGACTGTTTTGGATTGAACTCACCACTTCGTCGTGACGTAGGAGGGATTTTGGCCATTTTTCGAAAGAATGAGAACTTGCATATTTGGAACGCCTCGGCGTACGAAGAATTGAGCTTAAGTTTTGAACACGGTGTCCGTTTTGGACCCATAAGTACTTTTTGGAAATGAAGCGACCGTTTTGGATTGAACTCACCACTTCGTCGTGACGTACGAGGGATGTTGGCCATTTTTCGAAAGAATGAGCACTTGCATATTTGGAACGCCTCGGCGTACGAAGAATTGAGCTTAAGTTTTGAACACGGTGTCCATTTTGGGCCCATAAGTACTTTTTGGAAATGAAGCGACCGTTTTGGATTGAACTCACCACTTCGTCGTGACGTACGAGGGATTTTGGCCATTTTTCGAAAGAATGGGCACTTGCATATTTGGAACGCTTGGAGAGTCGGCGTATGAAGAATTGAGCTTAACTTTTGAACACGGTGTCCGTTTTGGGCCCATAAGTACTTTTTGGAAATCTAGCGACCGTTTTGGATTTTACTCACCACTTCATCGTGACGTACGAGGTATTTTGGCCATATTTTGAAAGAATGAGCACTTACATATTTGGAACGCTTGGAGAGTCGGCGTACTAAGAATTGAGGGTAACTTTTGCACACGGTGTCCGTTTTGGGCCCATAAGTACTTTTTGGAAATGAGGCGACCGTTTTGGATTGAACTCACCACTTCGTCGTGACGTATGAGGGATTTTGGCCATTTTTGGAAAGAATGAGCACTTGCATATTTGAAACGCTTGGAGAGTCGGCGTACGAAGAATTGAGCGTAACTTTTGAACACGGTGTCCGTTTTGGGCCTATAAGTACTTTTTGGAATTGTAGCGACCGTTTTGGATTGAACTCACCACTTCATCGTGACGTAAGGGGATTTCGGCCATTTTTCAAAAGAATGAGCACTTGCATATTCGGAGCGCTTGGAGAGTCGCGTACGAAAAATTGAGCGTAACTTTTGCACACGGTGTCCGTTTTGGGCCCATAAGTACTTTTTGGAAATGCAGTGACCGTTTTGGATTGAACTCACCACTTCGTCGTGACGTAAGAGGATTTCGGCTATTTTTCGAAAGAATGAGCACTTGCATATTTGGATCGCTTGGATTGTCGGCGTACGAAGAATTGAGCGTGACTTTTGCACGCGTTGTCCGTTACGGGCCTATAAGTACTTTTTGGAAATGTAGCGACCGTTTCGAATTGAACTCGGCACTTCGTCGTGACGTATGAGGGATTTCAGCCATTTTTCGAAAGAATGAGCACTTGCATATTTGGAACGCTTGGAGGGTCGGCGTACGAAGAATTGAGCGTGACTTTTGCACGCGTTGTCCTTTTTGGGTCCATAAGTACTTTTTGGAAATGTAGCGACCATTTTGGATTGAACTCACCACTTCGTCGTGACGTAAGAGGATTTCGGCTATTTTTCGAAAGAATGAGCACTTGCATATTTGGAACGCTTGGAGAGTCGCGTACGAAGAATTGAGCTTAACTTTTGTACACGGTTTCCGTTTTGGGCCCATAAGTACTTTTTGGAAATGTAGCGACCGTTTTTGATTGAACTCACCACTTCGTCGTGACGTATGAGGGATTTTGGCCATTTTTCGAAAGAATGAGCACTTGTATATTTAGAACACTTGGAGAGTCGGGGTTCGAAGAATTGAGCATAAGTTTCACAATTGGCGTCCGTTTTAGGCCCAAAAGTACTTTTCAGAAATGTAGCGACCTTTTTGGATTGAACTCACAACTTCATCATGACGTACGAGGGATTTTGGCCATTTTTCGAAAGAATGAGCACTTGCATATTTGGAAGGCTTGGAGAGTCGCGTACGAATAATTGAGCGTAACTTTTGCACACGGTGTCCGTTTTGGGCCCATAAGTACTTTTTGGAAATGTAGCGACCGTTTTGGATTGAACTCACCACTTCGTCATGACGTACGAGGGATTTCGGCCATTCGTCAAAAGAATGAGCACTTTCAAATTTGGAATGCTCAGATTGTCGGGGTTCTAAGAATTGTGCGTAACTTTTGCAAACTGCGTCCATTTTGGGCCCATAAGTACTTTTCGAAAATGTAGCGACCATTTTGGATTGAAGTCATGGCTTCATCATGGCGTACAAGGGATTTTGGCCATTTTTCAAAAGAATGAGCACTTGAATATTTTGAACGCTTGGAGAGTCGACGTTCGAAGAATTGAGCGTAACTTTTGCACACGATGACCGTTTTGGGCCCATAAGTACTTTTTGGAAATGCAGCGACCGTTTTGGATTGAACTCACAACTTCATCGTCACGTATGAGGGATTTCGGCCATTTTTTGAAAGAATGAGCACTTGCATATTTGGAACGCTTGGAGAGTCAGCGTAAGAAGAATTGAGCGTAACTTTTGCACGTGTTGTCCGTTTTGGGCCCATAAGTACTTTTTGGAAATGCAGCGACCGTTTTGGATTGAACTCACAACTTCATCGTCACGTATGAGGGATTTCGGCCATTTTTTGAAAGAATGAGCACTTTCAAAATTGGAATGCTCGGATTGTCTGCGTACAAAGAATTGAGCGTAACTTTTCCACACGGTGTCCATTTTGGGGTCATAAGTACTTTTTGGAAATGCAGCAACCGTTTTGGATTGAACTCACCACTTCATCGTGACGTATGAGGGATTTTGGCCATTTTTTGAAAGAATGAGCACTTGCATATTTGGAACGCTTGGAGAGTCGGCGTACGAAGAATTGAGCGTAACTTTTGCACACGGTGTTCGTTTTTTGCCCATAAGTACTTTTTGGAAATGTAGCGACCATTTTGTACTGAACTCACGGCTTCATCATGACGTACGAGAGATTTCAACCATTTTTAGAAAGATTGAGCACTTGCATATTTGGAACGCTTGAAGAGTCGGCGTATGAAGAATTGAGCGTAACTTTTCAGCACGGTGTCCGTTTTGGGCCCATAACTACTTTTTGGAAATGCAGTGATCGTTTTGGATTGAACTCACACCTTTGTCGTGACATATGAGGGATTTCAGCCATTTTTCAAAAGAATGAGCACTTTCAAATTTTAGAATGCTCGGATTGTCGGCGTTCGAAGAATTGTGCATAACATTTGCAAACCGCGTCCATTTTGGGACCATAAGTACTTTTCAAAAATGTAGCGACCGTTTTGGATTGAAGTCAGCACTTCATCGTGGTGTACGAGCGAATTTGGCAATTTTTCCAAAGAATGAGCACTTGCATATTTGGAACGCTTGGAGAGTCGGCGTACGAAGAGTTGAGCGTAACTTTTGCACACGGTGTCAGTTTTGGGCCCATAAGAACTTTTTGGAAATGTAGCGACCTTTTTGGATTGAACTCACCACTTCATCATGACGTAAGAGGGATTTCGGCCATTTTTCGAAAGAATGAATACTTGCATATTTGGAACGCTCGGATTGTCGGCGTACGAAGAATTGAGCGTAACTTTTGCACAAGGTGTCCGTTTTGGGCCCATAAGTACTTTGAAGAAATGTAGCGACCGTTTTGGATTGAAATCACAACTTCGTCGTGACGTATGAGGGATTTTGGCCATTTTTCTAAAGAATGAGCACTTGCATATTTGGAACACTTGGAGGGTCGGCGTACGAAGAATTGAGCACAACTTTTGCACGCGTTGTCCTTTTTTGGCCCATAAGTAATTTTTGGAAATGTAGCGACCTTTTTGGATTGAACTCACCACTTCATCATGACGTAAGAGGGATTTCGGCCATTTTTCGAAAGAATGAGCACTTGCATATTTGGAACGTTTGGGGAGTCGCGTACGAATAATTGAGCGTAACTTTTGCACACGGTGTCCATTTTGGGCCCATAAGTACTTTTTGGAAATGTAGCGACCATTTTGGATTGAACTCACCACTACGTCGCGACGTATGTGGGATTTCGGCCATTTTTCGAAAGAATGAGCACTTACATATTTGGAACGCTCGGAGGGTCGACGTACGAAGAATTGAGCATAACTTTTGCACGCATTGTCCTTTTTGGGCCCCATAAGTACATTTTGGAAATGTAGCGACCGTTTTGGATTGAACTCACCACTTCATCGTGACTTAAGAGGGATTTCGGCCATTTTTCGAAAGAATGAGCACTTGCATATTTGGAGTGCTTGGATTGTCCGCGTTCGAAGAATCGAGCGTAACTTTTGAAAACGGCATCCATTTTGGGCACATAAGTACTTTTCAGAAATGTAGCGACCGTTTTGGATTGAATTCACAACTTCATCATAACGTACGAGGGATTTCAGCCATTTTCAGAAAGAATGAGCACTTGCATATTTGGAATGCTTGGAGAGTCGGTGTAAGAATAATTGAGCATAACTTTTGCACACGGTGTCCGATTTGGGCCCATAAGTACTTTTTGGAAATGTAGCGACCATTTTTGATTGAACTCACCACTTTGTCATGACGTACGAGGGATTTTGGCTATTTTTCAGAAGAATGAGCACTTTCAAATTTGGAATGCTCGGATTGTCGGCATACGAAGAATTGAGCGTAACTTTTGCACACGGTATCCGTCTTGGGCCCATAAGTCTTTTTGGAAATGCAGCGACCTTTTTGGATTGAACTCACCACTTCATCATGACGTATGAGGGATTTTGGCCATTTTTTGAATGAATGAGCATTTGTATATTTGGAATGCTTGGAGATTCGGCGTACGAAGAATTGAGCGTAACTTTTGCACACGGTGTCCGTTTTGGGTCCACAAGTACTTTTTGGAAATGCTGCGACCGTTTTGGATTGAACTAACAACTTCGTCGTGACGTATGAGGGATTTCAGCCTTTTTTCAAAAGAATGAGCACTTTCAAATTTGGAATGCTCGGATTATCGGCGTACGAAGAATTGAGCGTAACTTTTGCACACGGTGTCCGTTTTGGGCCCATAAGTACTTTTTCGAAATGTAGCAACCGTTTTGGATTGAACTTATGACTTCATCGTGACGTACCAGGGATTTCGACCATTTTTAGAAAGAATGAGCACTTGGATATTTGGAACGCTTGGAGAGTCGGCGTACGAAGAATTGAGCGAACTTCTGCACACAGTTTTCGTTTTGGGCCCATAAGTACTTTTTGAAAATGCAGCGACCGGTTTTGGATTAAACTCACCACTTCGTCGTGACGTAAGAGGGATTTCGGCCATTTTTTGAAAGAAAGAGGACTTGCATATTTGGAGAACTTGGATTGTCCGCGTTCGAAGAATCGAGCGCAACTTTTGAAAACGGCGTCCGTTTTGGGCCCATAAGTACTTTTTAGAAATGAAGCGACCGTTTTGGGTTGAACTCACCACTTCATCGTGACGTACGAGGGATTTCAGCCATTTTTAGAAAGAATGAGCACTTGCGTATTTGGAACGATTGGAGAGTCGGCGTACGAAGAATTGAGCATAACTTTTGTACACGGTGTTCGTTTTGGGCCCATAAGTAGTTTTAGGAAATGCAGCGACCGTTTTGGATTGAACTCACCACTTCATCGTGATGTATTAGGGATTTTGGTCATTTTTTGAAAGAATGAGCACTTGTATATTTAGAACGCTTGGAGAGTCGGCGTTCGAAGAATTGAGCGTAACTTTTGCAAACGACGTCCATTTTGGGCCCATAAGTACTTTGCAGAAATGTAGCGACCGTTTTAGATTGAAGTCACGACTTCGTCGTGACGTACAAGGGATTTTGGCCATTTTTTGAAAGAATGAGCACTAGCATATTTGAAACGCTTGGAGAGTCGGCGTAAGAAGAATTGAGCGTAACTTTTGCAAGCGTTGTCCTTTTTGGACCCATAAGTACTTTTTGGAAATGTAGCGACCGTTTTGGATTGAACTCACAACTTCGTCGTGACGTACGAGGGATTTCGGCCATTTTACGAAAGAATGAGCACTTTCAAATTTGGAATGCTCAGACTGTCGGCGTGCGAAGAATTGAGCGTAAGTTTTGCACACGAAATCCGTTTTGGGCCCATAAGTACTTTTTGGAAATGCAGCGACCGTTTTGGATTGAACTCACCACTTCGTCGTAACGTCTGAGGGATTTCGGCCATTTTTCGAAAGAATGAGCACTTGCATATTTGGAACGTTTGGATTGTCGGCGTACGAAGAATTGAGCGTAACTTTTGCACACGGTGTCCATTTTGGGCCCGTAAGTACTTTTTGGAAATGCAGTGACCGTTTTGGATTGAACTCACCACTTCGTCGTAACGTCTGAGGGATTTCGGCCATTTTTCAAAAGAATGAGCACTTGCATATTTGGAACGCTTGGAGGGTCGGCGTTCGAAGAATTGGGCATAACTTTTGCACGCGTTGTCCTTTTTGGGCCCATAAGTACTTTTTGGAAATGTAGCAACCGTTTTGAATTGAACTCACCACTTCGTCGTGACGTAAGAGGGATTTTGGCCATTTTTGAAAAAATGAGCACTTGCATATTTGGAACGCTTGGAGAGTCGCGTATGAAGAATTGAGCGTAACTTTTGTACACGATGTCCGTTTTGGGCCCATAAGTACTCTTTGGAAATGTAGCGACCGTTTTGGATTGAACTCACGACTTCGTCGTGACGTCTGAGGGATTTCGGCCATTTTCGAATGAATGAGCGCTTGTATATTTAGAACGGTTGGAGAGTCGGCGGACGAAGAATTGAGCGTTACTTTTGCACACGGTGTCCGTTTTGGGCCCATAAGTACTCTTTGGAAATGTAGCGACCGTTTTGGATTGAATTCACCACTTCGTCATGACGTAGGAGGGATTTCGGCCATTTTCGAATGAATGAGCACTTGTATATTTAGAACGCTTGGACAGTCGGCATTCGAAGAATTGAGCATTAGTTTTACAAACGGCGTCCGTTTTGGGCCCATAAGTACTTTGCAGAAATGTAGCGAACGTTTTGGATTGAACTCACGACTTCATCGTGACGTACGAGGGATTTCTGACATTTTTAGAAAGAATAAGCACTTGCATATTTGGAACGTTTGGAGAGTCGGCGTATGAAGAATTGAGCATGACTTTTGCACACGGTGTCCGTTTTGGGCCCATAAGTACTTTTTGGAAATGTAGTGACCATTTTGGATTGAACTCACCACATCATTGTGATGTATGAGGGATTTCGGCCATTTTTCGAAAGAATGAGCACTTGCATATTTGGAACGCTTTGAGAGTCGGCGTACGAAGAATTGAGCGAACTTTTGCACATGGTGTCCGTTTTGGGCCCATAAGTACTTTTTGAAAATGCAGCGACCGTTTTGGACTGAGCTCACCACTTCTTCGTGATGTTAGAGGGATTTCGGGCATTTTTCAAAATAATGAACACTTTCAAATTTCGAATGCTCGGATTGTCGGCGTACGAAGAATTGAGCGTAACTTTTGCACACGGTATCCGTCTTGGGCCCATAATTACTTTTTGGAAATGCAGCGACCTTTTTGGATTGAACTCACGACTTCATCGTGATGTATGAGGGATTTCAGCCATTTTTTGAAAGAACGAGCATTTGCATATTTGGAATGCTTGGAGATTCAGCGTACGAAGAATTGAGCGTAACTTTTGCACACGGTGTCCGTTTTTTGCCCATAAGTACTTTTTGGAAATGTAGCGACCATTTTGTACTGAACTCACGGCTTCATCGTGACGTACAAGGGATTTCAACCATTTTTAGAAAGATTGAGCACTTGCATATTTGGAACGCTTGAAGAGTCGGCGTATGAAAAATTGAGCGTAACTTTTTCGCGCGGTGTCCGTTTTGGGCCCATAAGTACTTTTTGGAAATGCAGTGATCGTTTTGGATTGAACTCACACCTTTGTCGTGACATACGAGGGATTTCAGCCATTTTTCAAAAGAATGAGCACTTTCAAATTTGGAATGCTCGGATTGTCGGCGTTCGAAGAATTGAGCGTAACTTTTCCACACGGTGTCCATTTTGGGGCCATAAGTACTTTTTGGAAATGCAGCAACCGTTTTGGATTGAACTCACCACTTCATCGTGACGTATGAGGGATTTTGGCCATTTTTTGAAAGAATGAGCACTTGCATATTTGGAACGCTTGGAGAGTCGGCGTACGAAGAATTGAGCG
>NW_019253569.1:54176-67555 GCF_002742605.1 Olea europaea var. sylvestris
ATCATCATGACGTAAGAGGGATTTCGGCCATTTTTCGAAAGAATGAGCACTTGCATATTTGGAACGTTTGGAGAGTCGCGTACGAATAATTGAGCGTAACTTTTGCACACGGTGTCCGTTTTGGGCCCATAAGTACTTTTTGGAAATGTAGCGACCGGTTTGGATTGAACTCACCACTTCATCGTGACGCATGAGGGATTTCGGCCATTTTTCGAAAGAATGAGCACTTACATATTTGGAACGCTCGGAGGGTCGGCGTACGAAGAATTGAGCACAACTTTTGCACGCGTTGTCCTTTTTTGGCCCATAAGTAATTTTTGGAAATGTAGCGACCTTTTTGGATTGAACTCACCACATCATCATGACGTAAGAGGGATTTCGGCCATTTTTCGAAAGAATGAGCACTTACATATTTGGAACGCTCGGAGGGTCGGCGTACGAAGAATTGAGCACAACTTTTGCACGCGTTGTCCTTTTTTGGCCCATAAGTAATTTTTGGAAATGTAGCGACCTTTTTGGATTGAACTCACCACATCATCATGACGTAAGAGGGATTTCGGCCATTTTTCGAAAGAATGAGCACTTACATATTTGGAACGCTCGGAGGGTCGGCGTACGAAGAATTGAGCATAACTTTTGCACACGGTGTCCGATTTGGGCCCATAAGTACTTTTTGGAAATGTAGCGACCATTTTTGATTGAACTCACTACTTCGTCATGACGTACGAGGGATTTTGGCTATTTTTCAGAAGAATGAGCACTTTCAAATTTGGAATGCTCGGATTTTCGGCATACGAAGAATTGAGCGTAACTTTTGCACACGGTATCCGTTTTGGGCCCATAAGTACTTTTTGGAAATGTAGCGACCATTTTGGATTGAACTCACCACTTCATCATGACGAACGAGGAATTTTGGCCATTTTTCGATAGAATGAGCACTTGCATATTTGGAATGCTTGGAGAGTCGGTGTACGAAGAATTGAGCGTAACTTTTGCACACGGTGTCCGTTTTGGGCCCATAAGTACTTTTTGGAAATGCAGCGACCTTTTTGGATTGAACCCCCCACTTCATCGTGACGTATGAGAGATTTTGGCCATTTTTTGAAAGAACGAGCATTTGCATATTTGGAATGCTTGGAGATTCAGCGTACGAAGAATTGAGCGTAACTTTTGCACACGGTATCCGTCTTGGGCCCATAAGTACTTTTTGGAAATGCAGCGACCTTTTTGGATTGAACCCACCACTTCATCGTGACGTATGAGAGATTTTGGCCATTTTTTGAAAGAACGAGCATTTGCATATTTGGAATGCTTGGAGATTCAGCGTACGAAGAATTGAGCGT
This sequence comes from Olea europaea var. sylvestris, assembly GCF_002742605.1. Taxonomy (NCBI): domain Eukaryota; kingdom Viridiplantae; phylum Streptophyta; class Magnoliopsida; order Lamiales; family Oleaceae; genus Olea; species Olea europaea. The sequence continues at coordinate 55,520 of NW_019253569.1, forward strand.
AACTTTTGCACACGGTGTCCGTTTTGGGCCCATAAGTACTTTTTGGAAATGCAGCGACCTTTTTTGATTGAACTCACCACTTCATCGTGGCGTATGAGGGATTTCGGCCATTTTTCAAAGAATGAGCATTTGCATATTTGGAATGCTTGGAGATTCGGCGTACGAAGAATTGAGCGTAACTTTTGCACACGGTGTGCGTTTCGGGTCCACAAGTACTTTTTGGAAATGCTGCTATCATTTTGGATTGAACTAACAACTTCGTCATGACGTATGAGGGATTTCAGCCTTTTTTCAAAAGAATGAGCACTTTCAAATTTGGAATGCTCGGATTATCGGCGTACGAAGAATTGAGCGTAACTTTTGCACACGGTCTCCATTTTGGGCCCGTAAGTACTTTTTGGAAATGCAGTGACCGTTTTGGATTGAACTCACCACTTCGTCGTGACGTAAGAAGGATTTGGGCCATTTTTCGAAAGAATGAGCACTTGCATATTTGGAACGCTTGGAGGGTCGGCGTTCGAAGAATTGGGCATAACTTTTGCACGCGTTGTCCTTTTTGGCCCATAAGTACTTTTTGGACATGTAGCGACCGTTTTGAATTGAACTCACCACTTCGTCGTGACGTAAGAAGGATTTGGGCCATTTTTCGAAAGAATGAGCACTTGCATATTTGGAACGCTTGGAGGGTCGGCGTTCGAAGAATTGGGCATAACTTTTGCACGCGTTGTCCTTTTTGGCCCATAAGTACTTTTTGGACATGTAGCGACCGTTTTGAATTGAACTCACCACTTCGTCGTGACGTAAGAAGGATTTGGGCCATTTTTCGAAAGAATGAGCACTTGCATATTTGGAACGCTTGGAGGGTCGGCGTTCGAAGAATTGGGCATAACTTTTGCACGCGTTGTCCTTTTTGGCCCATAAGTACTTTTTGGACATGTAGCGACCGTTTTGAATTGAACTCACCACTTCGTCGTGACGTAAGAAGGATTTGGGCCATTTTTCGAAAGAATGAGCACTTGCATATTTGGAACGCTTGGAGGGTCGGCGTTCGAAGAATTGGGCATAACTTTTGCACGCGTTGTCCTTTTTGGCCCATAAGTACTTTTTGGACATGTAGCGACCGTTTTGAATTGAACTCACCACTTCGTCGTGACGTAAGAAGGATTTGGGCCATTTTTCGAAAGAATGAGCACTTGCATATTTGGAACGCTTGGAGGGTCGGCGTTCGAAGAATTGGGCATAACTTTTGCACGCGTTGTCCTTTTTGGCCCATAAGTACTTTTTGGACATGTAGCGACCGTTTTGAATTGAACTCACCACTTCGTCGTGACGTAAGAAGGATTTGGGCCATTTTTCGAAAGAATGAGCACTTGCATATTTGGAACGCTTGGAGGGTCGGCGTTCGAAGAATTGGGCATAACTTTTGCACGCGTTGTCCTTTTTGGCCCATAAGTACTTTTTGGACATGTAGCGACCGTTTTGAATTGAACTCACCACTTCGTCGTGACGTAAGAAGGATTTGGGCCATTTTTCGAAAGAATGAGCACTTGCATATTTGGAACGCTTGGAGGGTCGGCGTTCGAAGAATTGGGCATAACTTTTGCACGCGTTGTCCTTTTTGGCCCATAAGTACTTTTTGGACATGTAGCGACCGTTTTGAATTGAACTCACCACTTCGTCGTGACGTAAGAAGGATTTGGGCCATTTTTCGAAAGAATGAGCACTTGCATATTTGGAACGCTTGGAGGGTCGGCGTTCGAAGAATTGGGCATAACTTTTGCACGCGTTGTCCTTTTTGGCCCATAAGTACTTTTTGGAAATGTAGCGACCGTTTTGAATTGAACTCACCACTTCGTCGTGACGTAAGAAGGATTTCGGCCATTTTTGAAAGAATGAGCACTTGCATATTTGGAACGCTTGGAGTGTCGCGTACGAAGAATTGAGCGTAACTTTTGTACACGATGTCCGTTTTGGGCCCATAAGTACTCTTTGGAAATGCAGCGATCGTTTTGGGATTGAACTCACCACTTCATCGTGACGTATGAGGGATTTCAGCCATTTTTCAAAAGAATGAGCACTTGCATATTTGGAACGCTTGGAGGGTCGGCGTACGAAGGATTAAACATAACTTTTGCACGCGTTGTCCTTTTTGGGACCATAAGTAATTTTTGGAAATGTAGCGACCGTTTTGGATTGAATGCACCACTTCGTCATGACGTAGGAGGGATTTCGGCCATTTTCGAACGAATGAGCACTTGTATATTTAGAACGCTTGGACAGTCGGCATTCGAAGAATTGAACGTTAGTTTTACAAACGGCGTCCGTTTTGGGCCCATAAGTACTTTGCAGAAATGTAGCGAACGTTTTGGATTGAACTCACGACTTCATCGTGACGTACGAGGGATTTCTGACATTTTTAGAAAGAATAAGCACTTGCATATTTGGAACGTTTGGAGAGTCGGCGTACGAAGAACAGAGCGTGACTTTCGCACACGGTGTCCGTTTTGGGCCCATAAGTACTTTTTGGAAATGTAGCGACCATTTTGGATTGAACTCACCACATCATTGTGACGTATGAGGGATTTCGGCCATTTTTCGAAAGAATGAGCACTTGCATATTTGGAACGCTTTGAGAGTCGGCGTACGAAGAATTGAGCGAACTTTTGCACTGGTGTCCGTTTTGGGCCCATAAGTACTTTTTGAAAATGCAGCGACCGTTTTGGATTAAGCTCACCACTTCTTCGTGATGTCCGAGGGATTTCGGGCATTTTTCAAAATAATGAGCACTTTCAAATTTGGAATGCTCGGATTGTCGGCGTACGAAGAATTGAGCGTAACTTTTGCACACGATATCCGTCTTGGGCCCATAATTACTTTTTGGAAATGCAGCGACCTTTTTGGATTGAACTCAAGACTTCATCGTGATGTATGAGGGATTTCAGCCATTTTTTGAAAGAACGAGCATATGCATATTTGGAATGCTTGGAGATTCAGCGTACGAAGAATTGAGTGTAACTTTTGCACACGGTGTCCGTTTTGGGCCCACAAGTACTTTTTGGAAATGCTGCGATCGTTTTAGATAGAACTCACAACTTCGTTGTTACGTATGAGAGATTTCAGCCATTTTTTAAAAGAATGAGCACTTTCAAATTTGGAATGCTCGGATTATCGGCGTACGAAGAATTGAGCGTAACTTTTGCACACGGTGTCCATTTTAGGTCCATAAGTACTTTTTGGAAATGTAGCGACCGTTTTGGATTGAACTTATGACTTCATCGTGACGTACCAGGGATTTCAGCCATTTTTAGAAAGAATGAGCACTTGGATATTTGGAACGCTTGGAGAATCGGCGTACGAAGAATTGAGCGAACTTGTGCACACAGTTTCCGTTTTGGGCCCATAAGTACTTTTTGGAAATGCAGCGACCGTTTTGGATTAAACTCACCACTTCGTCGTGACGTAAGAGGGATTTCTGCCATTTTTTGAAAGAATGAGGACTTGCATATTTGGAGAGCTCGGATTGTCCGCGTTCAAAAAATCGAGCGCAACTTTTGAAAACGACGTCCATTTGAGGCCCATAAGTACTTTTTAGAAATGTAATGACCATTTTGGATAAACTCACGACTTCATCGTGACGTACGAGGGATTTCAGCCATTTTTAGAAAGAATGAGCACTTGCGTATTTGGAACGATTGGAGAGTCGGCGTACGAAGAATTGAGAGTAACTTTTGTACACGGTGTTCGTTTTGGGCCCATAAGTACTTTTAGGAAATGCAGCAACCGTTTTGGATTGAACTCACCACTTCATCGTGACGTATGAGGGATTTCGGCCATTTTTCGAAAGAATAAGCACTTGCATACTTGGAACACTTTGAGAGTCGGCGTACGAAGAATTGAGCGTAACTTTTGCACACGGTGTCCATTTTGGGCCCGTAAGTACTTTTTGGAAATGCAGTGACCGTTTTGGATTGAACTCACCGCTTCGTCATGACGTGTGAGGGATTTCGGTCATTTTTCGAAAGAATGAGCACTTGCATATTTGGGACGCTTTGAGAGTCGGCGTACGAAGAATTGAGCGTAACTTATGCACATGGTGTCCGTTTTGGGCCCATAAGCACTTTTTGGAAATGTAGCGACCGTTTTGGATTGAACTCACCGCTTCGTCATGACGTGTGAGGGATTTCGGTCATTTTTCGAAAGAATGAGCACTTGCATATTTGGGACGCTTTGAGAGTCGGCGTACGAAGAATTGAGCGTAACTTATGCACATGGTGTCCGTTTTGGGCCCATAAGCACTTTTTGGAAATGTAGCGACCGTTTTGGATTGAACTCACCGCTTCGTCATGACGTGTGAGGGATTTCGGTCATTTTTCGAAAGAATGAGCACTTGCATATTTGGGACGCTTTGAGAGTCGGCGTACGAAGAATTGAGCGTAACTTATGCACATGGTGTCCGTTTTGGGCCCATAAGCACTTTTTGGAAATGTAGCGACCGTTTTGGATTGAACTCACCGCTTCGTCATGACGTGTGAGGGATTTCGGTCATTTTTCGAAAGAATGAGCACTTGCATATTTGGGACGCTTTGAGAGTCGGCGTACGAAGAATTGAGCGTAACTTATGCACATGGTGTCCGTTTTGGGCCCATAAGCACTTTTTGGAAATGTAGCGACCGTTTTGGATTGAACTCACCGCTTCGTCATGACGTGTGAGGGATTTCGGTCATTTTTCGAAAGAATGAGCACTTGCATATTTGGGACGCTTTGAGAGTCGGCGTACGAAGAATTGAGCGTAACTTATGCACATGGTGTCCGTTTTGGGCCCATAAGCACTTTTTGGAAATGTAGCGACCGTTTTGGATTGAACTCACCACTTCGCCGTGACGTATGAGGGATTTCGGCCATTCACTTGCATATTTGGAACGCTTGGAGAGTCGCGTACGAAGAATTGAGCGTAACTTATGCACATGGTGTCCGTTTTGGGCCCATAAGTACTTTTTGGAAATGCAGCGACCGTTTTGGATTGACCTCACCACTTCGTCATGACTTATGAGGGATTTCGGCCATTTTTCAAAAGAATGAGCACTTGCATATTTGGAATGCTTGGAGGGTCGGCGTACGAAGAATTGAGCATAAATTTTGCACGCGTTGTCCTTTTTGGGCCCATAAGTACTTTTTGGAAATGTAGCGACCATTTTGGATTGAACTCACCACTTCGTCGTGACTTAAGAGGGATTTCGGCCATTTTTTGAAAGAATGAGCACTTGCATATTTGGAACGCATGGAGAGTCGGCGTATTGAGCGTAACTTTTGCACACGGTGTCCGTTTTGGACCCATAAGTACTTTTTGGAAATGTAGCGACCGTTTTGGATTGAACTCAACACTTCGTCGTGACGTAAGAGGAATTTCGACCATTTTTCGAAGGAATGAGCACTTGCAGATTTGGAGCGCTTGGATTGTCTGCGTTCAAAGAATCGAGCGTAACTTTTGAAAACGGCGTCCGTTTTGGGCTAATAATTACTTTTCAGAAATGTAGCGACCATTTTGGATTGAATTCACGACTTCATCGTGACGTACGAGGGATTTCGGCTATTTTTCAGAAGAATGAGCACTTTCGAATTTGGAACGCTTGGATTGTCGGCGTACGAAGAATTGAGCGTAACTTTTGCACACGGTATCCGTTTTGGGCCCATAAGTACTTTTTGGAAATGTAGCGACTGTTTTGGATTGAACTCACCACTTCATCGTGACGTACGAGGAATTTTGGCCATTTTTTGAAAGAATGAGCACTTGCATGTTTGGAATGCTTGGAGAGTCGACGTACGAAAAATTGAGTGAACTTTTGCACACGGTGTCCGTTTTGGGCCCATAAGTACTTTTTGCAAATGCAGCGACCGTTTTGGATTGAACTCACCACTTCGTCGTGGCGTATGAGGGATTTTGGCCATTTTTTGAAAGAATGAGCACTTGCATGTTTGGAATGCTTGGAGAGTCGACGTACGAAAAATTGAGTGAACTTTTGCACACGGTGTCCGTTTTAGGCCCATAAGTAATTTTCAAAAATGTAGCGACCGTTTCGGATTGAACTCACCACTTCATCATGATGTACGAGGGATTTCGGCCATTTTTCAAAAGAATGAGCACTTTCAAATTTGGAATGCTCAGATTGTCAGCGTATGAAGAATTGAGCGTAACTTTTGCACACGGTATCCATTTTGGGCCCATAAGCACTTTTTGGAAATGCAGCGACCGTTTTGGATTGAACTCACCACTTCGTCGTGGCGTATGAGGGATTTTGGCCATTTTTTGAAAGAATGAGCATTTACATATTTGGAATGCTAGGAGAGTCGGCGTACGAAGAATTGAGCGTAACTTTTGCACACGGTGTCCGTTTTGGGCCCACAGGTACTTTTTCGAAATGCTGTGACCGTTTTGGATTGAACTCACCACTTAGTCGTGACGTACGAGGGATTTCACCCATTTATCAAAAGAATGAGCACTTTCAAATTTGGAATGCTCGGATTGTCTGCGTACGAAGAATTGAACGTAACTTTTGCACACGGTGTTCGTTTTGGGCCCATAAGTACTTTTTGGAAATGTAGCGACCGTTTTGGATTGAACTCATGACTTCATCGTGACGTACCAGGGATTTTAGATATTTTTAGAAAGAATGAGCACTTTCATATTTGGAACGCTTGGAGAGTCGGCGTACGAAGAATTGAGCGAACTTTTGCACACGGTTTCCGTTTTGGGCCCATAAGTACTTTTACGAAATGCAGCGATCGTTTTTTATTAAACTCACCACTTCGTCGTGACGTACGAGGGATTTCAGCCATTTTTCAAAAGAATGAGCACTTTCAAATTTGGAATGCTCGGATTGTCGGCGTACGAAGAATTGAGCGTAAATTTTGCACACGGTATCCGTTTTGGGCCCATAAGTACTTTTTGGAAATGCAGCGACCGTTTTGGATTGAACTCACCACTTCGTCATGACGTGTGAGGGATTTCGGCCATTTTTCGAAAGAATGAGCACTTGCTTATTTGGAACGCTTGGAGAGTCGGCGTACGAAGAATTGAGCGTATCTTTTGCACACGGCGTTCGTTTTGGGCCCACAAGTACTTTTTGGAAATGTAGCGACTGTTTTGGATTGAACTCAAAACCTCGTCATGACGTAAGAGGGATTTCGGCCATTTTTTGAAAGAATGAGGACTTGCATATTTGGAGAGCTTGGATTGTTCGCGTTCGAAGAATCGAGCTCAACTTTTGAAAATCGCGTCCATTTTGGGCTCATAAGTACTTTTCAGAAATGTAATGACCATTTTGGATTGAACTCACCACTTCATCATGACGTACGAGGGATTTCAGCCATTTTTAGAAAGAAGGAGCACTTGCATATTTGGAATGCTTGGAGAGTAGGCGTACGAAGAATTGAGCGTAACTTTTGCACACTGTGTCCGTTTTGGGCCCATAAGTACTTTTAGGAAATGCAGCAACCGTTTTGGATTGAACTCACCACTTCATCATGACGTATTAGGGATTTCAGCCATTTTTAGAAAGAATGAGCAGTTGCATATTTAGAACGCCTGGAGAGTCGGCGTACGAAGAATTGAGCGTAACTTTTGCACACGGTGTTCATTTTGGGCCAGTAAGTACTATTAGGAAATGCAGCAACCGTTTTGGATTGAAGTCACGACTTCGTCATGACGTACGAGGGATTTTGGCCATTTTTTGAAAGAATGAGCATTGGCATATTTGGAACGCTTAGATTGTCGGCGTAAGAAGAATTGAGCGTAACGTTTGCACGCGTTGTCCTTTTTGGACCCATAAGTACTTTTTGGAAATGCAGCGACCATTTTGGATTGAACTCACAACTTCGTGGTGACGTACGAGGGATTTAGGCCATTTTTCAAAAGAATGAGCACTTTCAAATTTGGAATTCTCAGATTGTCAGCGTGCGAAGAATTGAGCGTCAATTTTGCACACGGTATTCGTTCTGGGCCCATAAGTACTTTTTGGAAATGCAGCGACCGTTTTGGATTGAACTCACCACTTCATTGTAATGTGTGAGGGATTTTGCCCATTTTTCGAAAGAATGAGCACTTGCATATTTGGAACGCTTTGAAAGTCGGCGTACGAAGAATTGAGCGTAACTTTTGCACACGGTGTCCATTTTGGGCCCGTAAGTACTTTTTGGAAATGCAGCGATCGATTTGGATTGAACTCACCACTTCGTCGTGACGTATGAGGGATTTCGGCAATTTATCAAAAGAATGAGCATTTACATATTTGGAATGCTTGGAGAGTCAGCGTACGAAGAATTGAGCTTAACTTTTGTACACGGTATCCGTTTTGGGCCCATAAGTACTTTTTGGAAATGCAGCGACCATTTTGGTTTGAACTCACCACTTCTTCGTCGTGACGTATGAGGGATTTCGGTCATTCCTCGAAAGAATGAGTACTTGCATTTTTGGAACGCTTGGAGGGTCGGTGTACGAAGAATTGAGCGTATCTTTTGCACACGGTGTCCGTTTTGGGCCCATAGGTACTCTTTGGAAATGCAGCGACCATTTTGAATTGAACTCACGACTTCATCATGACGTACGAGGGATTTCGGCCATTTTTCAAAAGAATGAGCACTTGCATATTTGGAACGCTTGGAGGGTCGGCGTACGAAGAATTGAGCTTAACTTTTGCACGCGTTGTCCTTTTTGGGCCCATAAGTACTTTTTGGAAATGTAGCGACCGTTTTGGATTGAACTCGCCACTTCATCGTGACGTAAGAGGGATTTCGGGCATTTTTCGAAAGAATGAGCACTTGCATATTTGGAACGCTTGGACAGTCGCGTACGAAGAATTGAGCTTAACTTTTGCACATGGTGTCCGTTTTGGGCCCATAAGTACTTTTTGGAAATGTAGCGATCATTTTTGATTGAACTCACTACTTCGTCGTGACGCACGAGGGATTTCAGCTATTTTTCAGAAGAATGAGCACTTTCAAATTTGGAATACTTGGATTGTCGGCGTACGAAGAATTGAGCGTAACTTTGCACACGGTATCCGTTTTGGGCCCATAAGTACTTTTTGGAAATGTAGCGACCGTTTTGGATTGAACTCACCACTTCGTCGTGACGTATGAGGGATTTCGGCCATTTATCGAAAGAATGAGCATTTGAATATTTGGAATGCTTGGAGAGTCGGCGTTCAAAGAATTGAGCGTAAGTTTTACAAATGGCGTCCGTTTTAGGCCCATAAGTACTTTGTAGAAACGTAGCGACCGTTTTGGATTGAACTCATAACTTCATCGTGACGTACAAGGGATTTCAGACATTTTTAGGAAGAATGAGCACTTACATATTTGGAGCGCTTGGAGAGTCGACGTACAAAGAATTGAGTAAACTTTTGCACACGGTGTTTGTTTTGGGACCATAAGTACTTTTTGCAAATGCAGCAACCGTTTTGGATTGAACTCAACACTTCGTCGTGATGTATGAGGGATTTCGGCCATTTTTCAAAAGAATGAGCACTTTCAAAAATCTGGAATGCTCGGATTGTCGGTGTACGAAGAATTGAGCGTAACTTTTGCACACGGTATCCGTTTTGGGCCCATAAGTACTTTTTGGAAATGCAGCGACCGTTTTGGATTGAACTCACCACTTCGTCGTGACGTGTGAGGGATTTCGGCCATTTATCGAAAGAATGAGCATTTGAATATTTGGAATGCTTGGAGAGTCGGCGTACGAAGAATTGAGCGTAACTTTTGCACACGGTGCCCGTTTTAGGCCCAGATGTACTTTTTGGAAATGCAGCGACCGTTTTGGATTGAACTCACCACTTTGTCATGACGTGTGAGGGATTTCGGCCATTTATCGAAAGAATGAGCATTTGCATATTTGGAATGCTTGGAGAGTCAGCGTACGAAGAATTGAGTGTAACTTTTGGACACGGTATCCATTTTGGGCCCATAAGTACTTTTTGGAAGTGCAGCGACCGTTTTGGATTGAACTCACCACTTTGTCGTGATGTATGAGGGATTTCGGCCATTTTTCGAAAGAATGAGCACTTGCATATTTGGAATGCTGAGAGAGTCGGCGTACGAAGAATTGAGCGTAACTATTGCACACGGTGTCCGTTTTGGGCCCACAAGTACTTTTTGGAAATGCAGCGACCGTTTTGGATTGAACTCACCACTTCGTCGTAACGTATGAGGGATTTTGGCCATTTTTCAAAAGAATCAGCACTTGCATATTTGGAACGCTTGGAGGGTCGGCGTACGAAGAATTGAGCTTAACTTTTTCACACGGTGTCCGTTTTGGGCCCATAAGTACTTTTTGGAAATGCAGCGACCATTTTGGATTGAACTCACCACTTCGTCACGACGTACGAGGGATTTCGACCATTTTTCAAAAGAATGAGCACTTTAATATTTGGAATGCTCGGATTGTCGACGAACGAAGAATTTAGCGTAACTTTTGCACACTGTATCCATTTTGGGACCATAAGTACTTTTTGAAAATGCAGCGACTGTTTGGATTGATCTCACCACTTCGTCGTGACGTATGAGGGATTTCAGCCATTTTTTGAAAGAATGAGCCTTGCATATTTGGAACGCTTGGAGGGTCGGCGTACGAAGAATTGAGCGTAACGTCTACACACGTTGTCCGTTTTGGGCCCATAAGTACTTCTTGGAAATGGAGCGACCGTTTTGGATTGAACTCAGCACTTCATCGTGACGTAAGAGGGATTTCGACCATTTTTCAAAAGAATGAGTACTTTCATATTTGGAACGCTTGGAGAGTCGGCGTACGAAGAATTGAGCGTAACTTTTGCACGCGTTGTCCTTTTTGGGCCCATAAGTACTTTATGGAAATGTAGCGACCGTTTTGGATTGAACTCACCACTTCGTCGTGACTTATGAGGGATTTCAGCCATTTTTCGAAAGAATGAGCGCTTTCAAATTTGGAATGCACGGATTGTCGACGTACGAAGAATTGAGCGTAACTTTTCCACACGGTGTCCGTTTTGGGCCCATAAGTAGTTTTTGGAAATGCTGCGACCGTTTTGGTTTGAACTCACCACTTCGTCGTGACATACGAGGGGTTTCGGTCATTTTTTGAAAGAATGAACACTTGCATATTTGGACAACTTGGAGGGTCAGTGTACGAAGAATTGAGCTTAACTTTTGCACACGGTGTCCGTTTTGGGCCTATAAGTACTTTTTGGAAATGCAGCGATCGTTTTGGATTTAACTCACCACTTCGTCGTGACGTATGAGGGATTTCGGCCATTTATCGAAAGAATGAGCGTTTGCATATTTGGAATGCTTGGAGAGTTGGTGTACGAAGAATTGAGCTTAACTTTTGTACACGGTGTCCATTTTGGGCCCATAAGTAATTTTTGGAAATGCAGCGACCGTTTTGGATTGAACTCACCACTTCGTCGTGACATATGAGGGATTTCAGTCATTTCTCGAAAGAATGAGCACTTGCATATATGGAACGCTTGGAGGGTCGGCGTACGAAGAATTGAGCGTAACTTTTGCACACTGTGTCTATTTTGGGCCCATAAGCACTTTTTGGAAATGCAGCGACCGTTTTGGATTGACCTCACCACTTCGTCGCGACGTATGAGGGATTTCGGCCATTTTTCAAAAGAATGAGCTCATTCAAATTTGGAATGATCGGATTGTCGGCGTACGAAGAATTTTGCGTAACTTTTGCACACGGTATCCATTTTGGGCCCATAAGTACTTTTTGAAAATGCAGCGACCGTTTTGGATTGAACTCACCACTTCATCATGACGTATGAGGGATTTTAGCCATTTCTCGAACGAATGAGCACTTGAATATTTGGAACGCTTGGAGAGTCGGCGGACGAAGAATTGAGCGTAACTTTTGCACACGGTGTCCGTTTTGGGTGCATAAGTACTTTTTGGAAATGTAGCGACCGTTTTGGACTGAACTCACCACTTCGTCGTGACGCACGAGAGATTTTGGCCATTTTTCGAAAGAATGAGCACTTGCATGTTTGGAACGCAAGG
>NW_019253570.1:0-1213 GCF_002742605.1 Olea europaea var. sylvestris
CATATAAAACTTACTTAAAATTCTTTGCAATGATTCTACTCTGTATTTTTCTAGTAATGTAATGACAAACATTAATATTTTGACCTTATTTATATACCTACAATGTTGAGGAGTCGACTCTTGCATTTCGAATGGACATTACCTGTCGACAACAGTGACTCGAACAATTTACATTAATTTTTCTTGTTCTCGACGTTCGAACGAAATAAAAATGCATACGAAAATAACATGATTCAACAATCATAGGAGATAATTCTTATATTAAGTACGTTAGGGAACTTCCTGTTTTCTCAAGACAAGCATCATGATATATCTCGCAATCTTGCTGGCTTTGTAGAGTGAATTGATGAAATTTTAAACATCTAGGATGGCTTGCAAATTAATTATCATTAGTTCTTTGACGCAAAGGTCTTCATAGTATGGTTAGCAAACAAGTTTCTCAAAAAAATAATGCATTTTTCCCCATCACTATTAGTGACCGAAACTTGACTCTTCTAATCATTATGTGAGATATTGGGGTGGCACACAAGATGTGATAAGTAAATGTGATTTTTGAGTCAATAAATCATAGCCCTCAGCAGTACACAAAATATCAGAACTGTGGAACCCCACTCAGTTGTATTATATCACTTCGCATATTTAATGCACACATGTAAGAATGAGATAATCATGTTAATACCAATTTATAGAGAACCTTTGGAGCTATTTCGGAAGCATTTGCAGTCAATCATAATTTTTCCACCAGCTTAAAAGTTTTCCAAGTGCGCCACCGAAGGAATGGTGCAGCCAAATTCAATCTAGAACTATTTTCTTTAAACATTTAAAATCTTCTACAAACACAAATAAACCCATTTTTACAACATAGGAAATTGATTAGAGTTGATAGCAAAAGGTTGCAGGTATGTTCACTGACAATGAACAACATATACTATCAGCTCCGCCATGCTTGTCTCGATGCAGTGTTACCAGGGCAATGAATACATAGAGATAGAATGTGACTGCACCATTACCAGGGCAATGAATTTGGAAACCTAGAGATTCGGTGGAAGGAAAACTTTAATTGATTGCAAATGCTTCGAAAATAGTTCTAAAGGTTCTCTCTCTAAGTTCAAATTAACATTCTTATCTTGTTTTATAGGCGTGCATTAAATGTGCGATTGTTATAACACCACTGAGTTGGGTTTCATATGTTTATATCTCCTAGGTTTTCTCT
>NW_019253571.1:0-1213 GCF_002742605.1 Olea europaea var. sylvestris
TTTTGTGTGATGATAAAATATTGCAAATGAGCAATTTTAGGAATTAATTGTTAATACATGAATTTAAACATCCATTAAAATTCCTAGATACATTAATAGAAATAAATTCATTTATAATAACTATAGATTCATATAAATCAAGATTAATGTGGATGTTAATTAATTGAGAATTAATGATACAAAATTCATACATGGCAAGAATTTTGTAGTGTTTATTACATATTAAAAATGAAAATAAGATATTATTAAAATAATTAAATTGTAGTAGAGTTAAAATCGTCCAAGAAATGATCTTTATCCCACCCTAATTATGCAAGATTTGAAGTGTGTGTGTGTGTGTGTGTGTGTGTGTGTGTGTGTGTGTGTATATATATATATATATATATATATTTTAAATCGAGGCATATAGAGATTGAAATTATTTTTATCATGTATATCCTAAATAACCTAAATAGGTTGATAGAGATCCTACGAGATATCACTTTATTTAATTATTACTTCTACGGTTGTGTCTCAATATAGCCTATGACTTATAATTTCTCTTAATAATTAAGACCTTACACACATCACAATCTTTGAGTAAGTACATGTTGCTACATAGATCCAATTAACCACTAAACTTGCTTTAATAATCTTCTTCATCAATTTAGTTTTCATTATTGTACTATTAAACTCAAATCTTTAAAAGGGTTCACCACTAAAGTGATAACAATTAAAGATTTCATCACTAAACACGTTTTAACTCTTCTAAAGTCCCAAAGTATCTGTCAAATACAATGAATTCTCTAATTTGCCTTCTTCTTGATTAATGAGTAATTTAAACTATAAGCTATAATAACTTTGACTCACTTAGAGAGCGGGGATGGGACATTAAAATAATTTTCTTCGTACCATTTTGATTTTTCATGTAAATATCAAAAGATTCTCTTTTTACATGTCCAATGCGATTATTTAGTTCTAGAACTTAAATTTGGACTTGTAAGGAAGAAATGTAAAGCGTGCAACTTGAGAACCTAATGCGTCAAATGGGAGTCCAAAATGAGGGCAAAAAATTTCTCTTGCTCTTACATCCAAAGAAATTAATTTTCTCTTTCTTACATCTCTCTATTTCATAAATTATTTTTCTATCAATTCCAATATCTTACCTATGCTATTTTTTATTTTTATTTTTTGACATATTGGCTACCTTATTAAATTCTTTAATTTTTTTTTT
>NW_019253572.1:0-1212 GCF_002742605.1 Olea europaea var. sylvestris
TATGATTATTTTAATGCATGATTTGATATTTTATTCGGGATCGCACCGTTATTTGTTTCTTACAGAGGATAACTTACTCATTCCTTCAAATTTTAAAATTTTAGGTTAGGCGATCGACGTGGATGGTGGCTGGGCGGTGAGTGGGTTGCCAAGTAAAGAAATTTTTCAAGAAAACATTTTAAAATAATTCTATTAGGGTATTATGTGTTTCAGTTTAATTCTGTTTAATGTTCTATGTTTATGTGACATTATGTTTATTTAATTTGTGTCGTTACAGGTTTTCATGTGACACATTGTACATGCGTTTTCAAGATTTTTTGCATTTTGTCATAGGCTATTGTATATTGGTCACAGGTTAATGTATATTGGTCGCAAATCATGAAGAGTGATAATAGGTTACTGCATACTGGTCACAACAGGTCATTTCATATTGGTCACAGCTAATTGCATATTGGTCACAGTTCATTGCACAGAGGTTATAAGTCACTACAAATTAGGGATGTAAACGAGTCGGGCCGAGCCGGCTTGCAAGCCTAAAGTTTCGGTCCGGGCTCGACTCGGTTAAAAATGACCGAGCTTTTTTGCGGGCTCAAGCCGGGCCAAGCAAAAGCTCAGCAAAAAAAAAAGGCTAGGCTCGAGCTTTTGCTCGGGCTTTTTCCAGGCCAAGTCGGGCAGGCTCGTTTTTTCCCCCCCTTTTTTTTCCCTAAACTGCTGCCTTATAAGGAAGCCTCAATTAATTAATTTTTTATTTTTTTAAAAGCTCGCGAGCTTACGGGCCGGCTTGGGCAAAGCCCGTGTCCCCAAAATGGGGCTCGGGTCTATCGAGCCCTGAGCCGAGCCAGCTCAGGCTTTTCTCGAACCGAGTCACGGGCAACCCGAACCGACGAGTCCGATTGTCATCCCTACTACAAATTGGTTATAGATCACTGCAAATTGGTCACAAATAACTACATGATGATCATATAATATTTTTGCATTTTGGTTTTCATGTGTGACATATTGTACACACATTTTTAGGACTTTTTGCATTTTGTCACGGGTCATTGTATATTGGTTACAGGTTAATGTATATTGGTCACAAGTCATGAAGAGTGATAACATGTCATTGTATACTGGTCACAGGTCATTGGAAAGTGGTCACAGGTCATTTCATATTGGTCACAGCTAATTGCATATTGTTTGTACAGTGGTCACAGGTCACTGCAAATTGGT
>NW_019253573.1:0-1212 GCF_002742605.1 Olea europaea var. sylvestris
TTTAGAAAATGTGAGCACTTGCATATTTGGAACGCTTGGATTGTAGCGTACGAAGAATTGAGCGTAACTTTTGCACACGGTGTTCGTTTTGGAACCATAAGTCCTTTTTGGAAATGTAGCGAACGTTTGGGATTGAACTCACCATTTCGTCGTGACGTTTGAGGGATTTTGGCCATTTTTTGAAAGTGTGAGCACTTGCATATTTGGAACGCTTGGATTGTCGACGTACGAAGAATTGAGCGTAACTTTTGCACCCGGTGTTCGTCTTGGGCCCGTAAGTACTTTTTGGAAATGTAGCGACCGTTTTGGATTGAACTCACCACTTCATCGTGACGTATGAGGGATTTCGGCCATTTTTCGAAAGTGTGAGTACTTGCATATTTGGAACGCTTGGATTGTCGGCGTACGAAGAATTGAGCGTAACTTTGGCACACGGTGTCCGTTCTGGGCCCGTAAATACTTTTTGAAAATGTAGCGATCGTTTTGGATTGAACTCACAACTTCATCGTGACAAATGAGGGATTTTGGCCATTTTTCAAAAGAATAAGCACTTGCATATTTGGAACGCTTGGATTGTCGGCGTACGAAGAATTGAGCACAACTTTTGCACATGGTGTCAATTTTGGGACCATAAGTACTTTTTGGAAATGTAGCGGCCGTTTTGGATTGAACTCACCACTTCGTCGTGACGCATGAGGGATTTCGGCCATTTTTTGAAAGTGTGAGCACTTGCATATTTGGAAAGCTTGGATTGTCGACATACGAAGAATTGAGCGTAACTTTTGCACCCTGTGTCCGTTTTGGGCCCGTTAGTCCTTTTTGGAAATGTAGCGACAGTTTTGGATTGAACTCACCACTTCTTCGTGACGTATGAGAGATTTCGGCCATTTTTTGAAAGAGTGAGGACTTACATATTTGGAACTCTTGGATTGTCGACGGACGAAGAATTGAGCGTAACTTTTGCACACGGTGTCCGTTTTGGGCCCATAAGTACTTTTTGAAAATGTAGCGAACGTTTTGGATTGAACTCACCACTTCGTTGTGACGAAAGAGGGATTTTGGCCATTTTTCAAAAGAATAAGCACTTGCATATTTGGAACGCTTGGATTGTCAGTGTACGAAGAATTGGGCGTAACTTTTGCACATGGTGTCCGTTTTGGGACCATAAGTACTTTTTGGAAATGTAGCAACCGTTTGGGATTGAACTCACCA